>NC_090890.1:46569798-46584798 GCF_036669925.1 Montipora capricornis | reverse complement strand
TATGAGATATTTGTACGAATATTAAACACTATTGAGTTTTCCTGGAGTTTTTTATTTATCGTCCCAACAGACGTGTTTATGTTTCTCGAGGCATTCTGACTCGTTGGTGACGTCAACATATTTTCAACCTCGCTAAATGTACCATTGCCACACTGACGCAAACTTCTGTTCGCCTCCCTTGCTGCATGTTAACCAAAGCTTTCAAAACTTGAGTTCTCTCGCTCTTTACCGCCATAATTGACCGAGGGCAGGTAGTGACAGAGCAGTTTCCATGTCATGTATTAATCATGACGCTTCGGGATAAATCGATTGAGACGCGCGTTGCATCATATCATACGAAATGAAATAGGCCACTTCGGAAAATACCATGAAACTCCCTTTGTTTGTCCCCCCAAATTTTGCAAAAGCATTGTTTTTGTTTTCTCTTGGCGCCATTGCAAGTCCCAAGAGAAACTGGAAACTGGAAACAAAAATTTGAGGGGGACAAACAAAGAGTATTATGGTATTTTCCGAAGTGGTCTATAAGTTTGGAATGAATGTTTGAAGTTTGCAATGATGACGAGAAACTTGTCATATGAAATCAGTATAAAGTTGGCAAGTTTGGCGTGTAATATACGGCGCCCATATTATGACCCAGAGTCCAAATTGTTGTGGTCACGTGGTAGGAGAAACTCCAAATGGAAAATGAAAGTTGCTTCTGGGGACGAGGATGAATGCAGGATGAACGCAGGATGACCGCAGTCCCACGCTTATGCAGAAGGTCATTTCGGTGAAAATGGCTTAATTTGGTCTGCACTCCACAACAAAAAGCAACACAAGCTTCAACCAAATAAGTTTATTTTGGGAAGGCCTGGCGAGACCCAATCCGAACCATTCCCTCCTAACATAAACATTCTCCTACGCTATTTTTACAAAATGAGCGACAGCTAAAGCTCGGTTACGTATTAGGCCGGTATTACAGACCGCACTAATGCTACATTTCCGAGTGATCTCGCAGGCTTAAGAAAGGCTGGGAAGCCACGACATCACACATCACGTTACCTTCATTTAAGCTTGCAGGCTTCTTGCCATTCAGGCTAGGGGACTACCTTTCTGTCATTACACATCACACGTTAGTCCTACATATAACTTCATGTAAGCTCTTCAGGCTACTTGCCAGTTAGGCTTGGGAACTACAGCTCTGTCATTACATATCACATTATCCCCATGTAAGCACACAGGCGTAGTGCCAGTTAGGCTGGGGAACCAATTCCGACACATTTATGTTAGTGGACTTGCAACACCAAGTCGAAACAACCTTTATTGTTAGTCTGGTTGAGATACCAGAACAGAGACAATGAACATGGCACTGAGTCTACATACATCCAACGCGAAATATTTGATGTCATTCAACTGGACCTACAATCACGCCATACACTAACAGAACAGGGAGTTAGGGTGGTTGAGTGGTCATCAATCGTGCCTCCTAAGCGCATATTTGCATTTACATTTACATTTACAAATCAAGCGCAAGACATACGAAAAATACAAGGCAAGAAATGAATCACGCGGTAATACATATGAAATTGAATGGCCTATACATACACAAGGAGAAACGGATGAAACTGATTCTATAACTACCTGAGCTGAGCGACCGCTCACACAACAAATGCGGTCAGACAGAGGCCAGAAAAAACCTGCTAGAAAAAACCCCTGTGGGGAAAAATTTGCAGGAAATCGGGGTAGGAACCATGGTTGGAGCCCACGAGATGAGAAGCCTATCCTACGAGGCTTTACAGAAAGTAAAACAGACGATCTAACCAAGGAATAACATCTGGAAAAGCACTAAAAGAACAAGTTAACGAAGCGCAAAACGCAGTTGGTTCTGAGACCTAGATGACCACCACGTGTTATACCTGGCCTTCTATACCCCTGTATTACTACCCATGGTTCCCCGGCCTGGAACCCAGGCCCTGTTATATCTCGCGAGCTCAGTCGTCAGAAATAACATATTTTGTCTCCACTTCACAACAAAAAGCAACACAAGCTTCAACCAAATAAGCACATTTTGGGAGGGCCTGGTGAGAACCAACCCGAAACCTATATAGAGTGACAAAGAACTGGGAAAGGCAGCGTGCAACGTGGACCCTCATAGTCGGAGAAATTTAGAAACTTCAAGCCTCTTTGACAAATCATCATCAACTTGAGTATCTTTGGCTTGTATCGACTTCAACCTCAGTATCGCTGAATCCATTGCTGGCTGCCATAGAAGAGCCTCCCTAACGAGAGTGGGGCCCGAACTTGGAGGAATCAACCCCAACGCTTTTGAGGTCCCGTTTGAACGCTTCTCGAATAATGCCATAACTGATAGGCTCATCATAAGCCACTAACTAACAAGAGCCCTTCCCTCTGGAAATGGGCGTAAAAGTCAGATCCCTGGAATCAGGAGGAATTTGGAACTTACCAAGATACTTTTTAAATGATTTGACAGGACAAGCGCAACTTTAATGATCATTTATCCTTCATTAAAGAAAATATAATTTCTTCTTAATTCTCGGAACGTCGACAAATTGCGCAATTCTACAGGGTTATCAAGGTTTGATTGGCTAATAATAGAGGGTTTAAGATCTGCGACGCGACGGTAACGAAAACGCCATTTAAAATTGCAACTTCAGGTTTATTAATCTTTTTCGTCATTACGTCGGCTTGTATAACTTGTAAAAACTAGTGTAACTTCCCAGGAACTGAATTAGGAAGTGCGGTATTGTTCACGTTCTCCGTAAAACTTAAAGAATTGGTCATTTCACGTCGCAGATTTGCCGAAAACATGAAAGAAATGTACAAAAATGAAAACTGCATGTGCAGAGCGTGGAAAGCTATTGTTTTTGCTCATTAAATATGCAAATTTTGTGACGTTTCCGTTGCCGTTGCGTCGTAATTCTTAAACTCCCCAATAGGGAGTTTAGGGGATTTAAGATCTACCACAGGTAACCCAGGCTCACTGTGTGCGTCACGTAGGTATTAAAATACAGAGAACATATCAGGCGAAGTTTAGGTCTGAAAATTTGCTAGAAAATGGAAATAAAAATCGATAAAACTTACCATGTGATGAGCTGTTGTTGTCTTTAATACGTACACGAAGTTTCGGGAAAAATGGTCCCCGTTCACCTTCCTTCATAGTATAGTGACAAGGTAGGAGACGGAAGCCAGCTTATGGACTCCGATCGACCCAAAACAAGCACGATTTTTTTCGCGAAAATCGAATCCAGTCGCTAAATAAACACGCCAGGCTCGTGGAACATGAATTTCTCTAAACCATGAATCCACTGAAGCATCTCCAGGTAGCAACGCGAAGCCACCAGACTCCGTAAAACTTGTAAGTTAACCTGCTAAAATGGCGGCCAGAAAGCGTTGTACTCGCGAAGTGTCCAATTCAAAATGGCACTGAACTCTAGACGCCTGGTGACGAGTTTAATAAGTTCTGGAGGGAGGGGAGTCCCACATTGCTAAAAAAGAAACTCACTGAGCAATCTGGGACTCCCCTCCCTCCAGGGGAACTTATTATACTCGTCACCAGGCGTTTTGAATTGGACACTTCGCGAGTACAACACTTTCTGGCTGCCATTTTAGCAGGTTTACAGAGTCTGGTGGCTTCGCGTTGCTACCTGGAGATGCTTCAGTGGATTCATGGTTTAGAGAAATTCATGTTCCACGAGCCTGGCGTTTTTATTTAGCGACTAGATTCGATTTTCGCGAAAAAAATTGCATTGTGCAGTCCTTTGTTCCTGTGTATGGGATTAGCGATCATTTTCCAGTATGCTTTGTACATAAACTTCGTGGGGCAAAATCTCCGAAATGTGAACATGATGAGATTAGCTATCGTAACCTCAAAAAACTCAACCTTGATGATTTTATTCATGATCTAGAATATGCTCCGTGGTCTTTTCTTGAGGTGTTTGATGATGTTAACGAAAAATTGGCTACTTGGGAACTAATCTTTAATGATGTTGCGAATTGTCACATGCCCATTGTCAAGAAAAGAGTAAAACGCAAATGCCTGTCACCTTGGATGAACAAAGAGTTCATGCATCTTATACACTTGAGAGACCAGTTTAAATCACGCGTGAAGTCAAATATTCTCGCCAGGTCAATGTATAAGAATTTACGCAACCAGGTGGTAAAAAAGATCGCAACTGCTAAGGCAGCATATATGAGAAATGAGATCATGGAAAACAAGAACAATCCGAAGAAACTGTGGAAAATACTTAAGCAAGTTGCTCCAACCAAGCCAAGACCAACCAATTTTTCTTTTATTGAAGTGAATGGCCAGCAAATCAGTACAGGGGCACCCAACGACCAATTTGTTGTAAAATGTATTATTATACCCCAGTTAATGAAAATAAATGTTATTAAGGCATTTTCAGGTGTTTTTCAGTGTTGCTGGGAAAACATTATCTGTTCCTTTTTCCCAGCAAGACATACAAGAAATTTCCCAGCCAGCTAGATAAAATTGGTTGGTTTCCCAGCCAGCTGATCAAATTTATTTCCAAGCCAGGAATTCGGCGCGCTTTCAAATCCCTCGATCCAAAACGACCGAAGAAAAGCGACAAAACCGGGACAAAACAGGTTTTTTCCGCGAGCGCAATCACTCTGACCAGCCGTCGTATGTTTGTGACTACTCTCTGGGAGAGGGAAGGGGTTCCTTTTTTTTTTTTCTTTAGTCGTCCTCAGTCTTCAGAGTTTCTACAGCCAGCTCGGGTTGAAATACTAGAAAAAGTCAGTAATTCCCAGGCAAAACCTCTATCAGTAACAAAATTTCCCAGCCAGATCATCAAAACACCTGTATTTTTGCCAGCCAGCAAGATTCCTCTGTGGAACAGATAATGTGAGGAACAGATTCGTTGGGTGCCCCTGTCAGTAACCCTGTGGGAATTTCAAATGCTTTCAACGAACATTTTATCAACATTCAACACACCAATATCTCTGTTCCAGACTGCATAGACTCAAATGTACAAGATGCACGTCTTGTTAACTTTATTAAGTCCCACATTAGCGAAGCAACCGTGTTCCACATCCCGCCAATTAGCACACAGCAAGTCATCGAGGACCTCAAGAGCAACCCAAGTAACAAAGCAACTGGTCTCGATGGTAATGGAATAAAACCATTAAAGCTAGCACTAAATGCTATTGCTCCCTCTCTTAACCATATTTAAAACTCAAGTAGCGCAAGCGGGACTTTTCCAATAAATTTTAAACGAGCCAAACTGATGCGTGTTTATAAGGAGGACTCAGTTTACGACAGAAATAATTATCGCGCAATCTCAATTTTGCCAATTATCTCTAAACCTCTCGAGAGGCATGTTGCAAAATCGTATCTCAGTTACCTCACTTCTAACAATCTTATTCATAAAAACCAGTCGGCTTATCGACCACACCATTCGTGTGAAACTGCGCTCTTAAACCTCACCGATAACTGGCTTAAGGCCATGAACTCTAGAAAGCTCGTGGGTTCAGTGCTGCTAGATCTAAGCAAGGCGTTTGACCTTGTTGATCATGATTTATTGCTATCTAAAATCGACAAATATCATGTCACCAATACATCTCAAGAATGGTTTAAATCATACCTTAGTTATCGAACACAACGCTGCTGCACTAATGGCTCACTGTCTGATGCATTGGTGCTGGCTCGAGGAGTTCCGCAAGGGTCAGTTTTGGGCCCAATACTATTCTCGCTGTACATCAATGACCTTCCAATTGGAATCTCCAACTCAAATGTAGACATATATGCAGACGACACTACCATATGGGAGACTAACAGTAACCCGCTGCTTATTCAGCGTGGTCTTCAAGACAGCCTTGACAGAACTAGTAGATGGCTATCTCTGAATAAGATGGTTCCGAACACGAAAAAAACTAAACATCTGATTATAGGAACAGTTCAAAAACTGTTGCACTCTGGTAATCCATCTCTTGACCTATCTCTTTGTGGCACTCCGATTGAAGAAGCCAAGGATGGATAACTTTTAGGCGTTAAGATAGACAAACATTTGAACTGGGATAATCATATCGATTTCCTAATTGATAAATTAAATTCTAGAATTTGCTTGCTTAAGAGAGCTAAGACATATCTCAATCATCGGCTTGGAAATTTGTTATACAACGCACTGATTCGACCGTTATTTGAATATTGTTGCACAGTGTGGGGAAACACCAAAAATGAAAATTTACTTCGATTATTAAGAGTTCAAAAACGTTGTGCCAGGCTAATTTTAGATGCTAATTTTTCTGATAATTCTGTTGAACTTTTCAGTAAGCTAGGTTGGTTACCTATTGATGACGTCATACGAATGAGAAAGTTTTGTTTAATGGCTGTTGCCCTCAGTACTTTAAAGATTATATCTCCTATGTTAATGATAAGCATAGACATAATACAAGGGCGTCAACAAATAACAATTTATTCATACCCCTTTTTCGTACCAACTCTGGTCTACGCACTTTTTATGCAAGTGTCAACCGACTATGGAACACATTAGATGTTAGCTCTAGAAGTATTACACCCCTAAGGAATTTTAAAAAAGTACATAAAGTAATAAATACGTAGTTAGTAATTCTAAGCTCGATCATTTTACTATTCATAGAACTTTCTAATAATTTTAGTTTAGTTTAGGAGTACTTTGTGAACTTTTTTAATTTTTATCAATATTATTATTAATGGACCACAATGTAAACTACTGAATTTTCAGTAATTGTGTTATCCAATAAAGTTTCTAGTTTCTAGTTTCTTGTTTTGGGTCGATTGGAGTCCATAAGCTGGCTTCCGTCTCCTACCTTGTCACTATACTATGAAGGAAGGTGAACGGGGACCATTTTTCCCGAAACTTCGTGTACGTATTAAAGACAACAACAGCTCATCACGTATTAAGTTTTATCGATTTTTATTTCCATTTTCTAACAAATTTTCAGACCTAAACTTCGCCTCATATGTTCTCTATATTTTAATACCTACGTGACGCACACAGTGAGCCTGGGTTACCTGTGGTTCTACGACGGCGACGGTCGACGAAAACGTTACCTCAAAATATAACTTGGCTCTATCGTAAGTCTTTCGCGATTATTCAGTCTCGTTCACGTCCTGCAATGTGGGCGAAGTATCCCAATCAAAGTGCCACTGTCGTTACTCGTGGATATGAAAGTTACCGCGATTGTTTAAAATGGACAGGCTGAAGTTTTCTTTATGCATTAGCATATTGATAGTTGGATAATTGTGTAACAGCAAGGTGGGCTCTCATATGCAACTAGATACCAAAAAAAATGCATGTATGTGAGGTAATCTCCTTTGCTGGAATTCAACCCTGTGAAATAAGTACACCATTTCTCCAATAGGCATAAGATTACTCTTTAACACATCCTCTATAAAGAGCTGTACCATGTGTTCAAAGTTCGTTGCACAGATGACAGGGTAATTTTGAATAAGGTGTGATTTTTGTTGCCAGGTCATATTGTTAATGTCATCAGGTTTAGCAAGTAGAGCAGATCCATTTAGTAATATTAACACTTTTTGTGCCAGTTATACATTCCTCCAACAAACCTTGCGAATATTTATCACTATATTTGATACTGTTACACTTAGAAACAGATGATCTGAACCATAACTGATCACAGCAAGTGCATATATATTCAAGGCCATGTGTTATCTTATCACGAAAAAGACTGAATCACTTTTGACATGGAATGTCTAATAAAGTCTTGACCTTGACGAATTTCAGGTTGGTTTACATTCCGGGCCGTAACCATTTCTGGATATCGATTTCGAGCTTTGCGATTGCTTGAGAGGAAAAGCAAAACAAAGTAAATTTGGTCGAGAGATACTGGAAACAAGAAGAAGCTCGATTATTTGTGGCGGCCATACGTTGTAATGCAGCAGTAAGCCGAAAACAAAATTCGCTAATAAAAACTGCAAGTAAGATAGACTTAAAAATATTCCTTTATTCCAAGCATTCAACATGCATGTCTCTACATTCTCGCATTCTGGAAGAGTAGAGCCGAAACAGCTCTCAGTAATCCACGTAAATTTTGGAAAAATAGAAGGAAGAGAGTTGTTCTAGGCTTGAAGGCTGATCCGCGCACAACACATTCTGCATCCTAATTTTATTGTTTCTTTTCTTCCTCAAAGAATCGAAGCACCACGGTTCGACGTGATGTGGTCCGATAAAGACAACTACTCCAAGATCATTATCCATCCCAACATGCTTGGCGACCATTTTCCTGACCGAGCCGTGACAGCCCTAGGGAAGGTGGTCTCTAGTGTACAAGAAGATACCTTATTGCAAGGAGTATAGATAGAAGGGACGAAATGTTTGTTCTGACTAAGTTATGGAAAAAATGTAAGTCACCGAGATAAATGTCCAAGGGCTATTGCAAACCTGATGAAGTTTTGATTAGAGTTACTTCTGCCGGTTAAACGTGCCTTCAAAAGTTGAAAATTGTTAGGAAATTTTTAAGTCGAATTTCAAAACTATTCAAATGGAGGATGTCGCAGTGTGGGTGGAGCGAAAACTGCTTGAAGTGATAACAAAAAAACATTTTGAAAGTACAGATTACAATTCACAGCGTTGATTGTAGACCTTACATCAATGAAATCTGATGAAGTCGAGTGAGGTCGCGTGTGGAGTGGGTTATTCCAAGCGGAATAAGGTTGAAGATTCTCATGTCAGAATGGCTAGCATGACAGAAGGTCTTAAACAGTTTTGGTTGATTGTGATATGGCGGCCTTGTCAACTGGACGCATGTGTTTGTTGACAAACATACAGCCATGCTTAATTGACACTCCCGATAGGGACTTTTCAGGGGCAACAAAACAAAAAGAATGAAAGAACAGAACAACATCAACTGTTAAGAATCCCAACTGCCCGGAGGCAGAATTTGAACCAGTGCATGGTCAGAGCGGGTCTTGAACATCTCAATGCAAGCGTCCTAATCAGTAGTTCGCCGCGGCACTTCCTCCTCGAACGGCTCTCAGTTTCACCGTTGTCTTTGTTGCCTACAATGAGGTACGTCATGGCGCTAAGAGAAACCAAGGGACCCGACCCTTGATCTGTGTTGTTATCACCATCATTATAATGCATGATCGTCGTCACCATTGTGTTTGTTTGTAAAAGAATGACAGATAGAGCGACTTTGGTATGAAAAAGTGTTCGCAATTTGTTTCACGGACCAATGTTTGGCCTGATTAAAACAAAGCCTCTCCTTATTCCAGCCAAGGAAACTCCTAATATGGGCAGTAAACAATTCAATTGGCCAATCACATTACTGCATTTCAAATGAAGTCAAAGCGAAATGCTGATCACTTTCCAGAAAGTTCCATATAGAGATCGATGACTTTGTTTGCATCCGCGTTCGCTAAGCCAATGAAAATCCGCGCTCGTTTGTTTTTGTTCGATAAGCCAATTAAATGTTTTGAATTTTTGTTTACGTTCTGTTTTTACTTTTATTTTTCAAGGTCATATAAAAATCGCTCTATTCTGTTACTTGTCCATCGCTACAAGCAAGTCACCTGAGAAAGACGCCGAAAAGGAACTCGAAAGCTAGTGTTATTGAGAGAATTGTTGAACCCGAAGGACATCTTTCTCTTTACTGTTATGAGTTTAATTAATTAACTGGTCCAGGTAATTCTGCTTTCGCTGATATCAATATTCTTATAATTGATTTTTGTCATCGCTTTTCACTTTGGCAGGATTTATTTGCAACATTAATTTATTTACGGCTTAATTGCGACAACACGGGTCGTTTTCAGCTTTCAAAAAAATAGGCACGATTATGTAAGTTTCGAGACAGAGCCTGCAAAAGAGACTTTAAAACATAGTTAGCTTAGACTTATTGGTGATTTTCTTCTTCAAGTTGTGCGCTGTTGCCACATTTCTACATTGTAGGTACATAAAAATAGAATTTTGAGCGGAGTTTTCGTCAAAAACGCGACTCGATAAGAGTTGAGGACATACTTCTTCATTTAGAAGTTGGACTATTTTTAACGAAGACTGATTCAGTCATTCTTAGTTTCTTGTCAGCTGTAACTTTAACATGAAGAAGAGAAAAACTTAAATAAGGTTGTTACTATATAAAGGAAAAATATGTGTTTTAGCAAAATCAATATCCCATTGCACAAGTATCTATCTTTCACTATTTGCGGTAGTCTATGTTAAATTCAACCTTTGTCTCATAGTTTCTCTGTCATGTACTCCGTGTATCGTGTATTGTAATCTACTTCTTCTATAATCCTCTACACTATTTGCATAGGAAATGGTATGAACGTCAGTGTGTTTTGTTATTTATGGCCACGAATGATCTTTTGAGAGTTCAAAACATCAGGAGCAAGTTAATACGATTATTTCTATCATAGCGAAGATATCGTTGACGTCACCTATTGTCATTAATGCAACCAGAGCCTAATTGGCTGTCGAAAAAAAAGGTCTTTTGTTTTTGTGGTTGGCACATTTGAATAGCAAAAGGAATGTTTGTAAACAGATATCATCCCTTTAGTATCACTGAACTAGTGCACTACTGCACATCCTGCATTTTGATTGGCTACGCTACTAGAGGACAAGTAGTAATAGTCCTCGAGTAGCGAAAAGCGTGACGCTTTCTTTCGTTTCATTCCCAAATAAATATTTCTTCAACTTGCATTCGCTAACTTTATTATTGCCTTTTCTGTCCGACTTGTTGGGTGATACTAAAACCAATTAGACCCTTTGCCCGCAAGGGACTACGGACTACGGGTCTAATTGTTAAATATACCCTACTTAACAAAATTTGTTCAATCGCTGTTGCCATAGTAACTTCTGTATTGCACTTTATCACCTATTTCAACTTCACTACACAGACAAATGCAATCCATTAGCTTAATTTTGGTTTCTTTCGTCCTCGCACCAGAGACAAGCATGAACAACCTAGCAACCCGATTACCTGTGACACTACCGTATACGAAAAACCAAGAGCCCCCCGTGAGGAACAAAAACTGGAAACGTATTCCCCGAACCAATGCAGTGCCACGAACCCTCGGGAGTATAAAGTGGTACTATGATCAAAAAATCATTTTCTTTTTTTCTTCAGATTTTGAAAGCGTGTTCGCTGAACACCTAACTGGCAAAATTTAGAGCTTCGAGTTTTATCCAGAGGCTGTTTATTTTGAGTGTAAGTTTTGGATTTCACGGTCTGCCATTACTCACGTTCAAAACTGACCGATTGGACCTCATAGGGTTGGATCTAGAGAAAATGACGAGCGAATTGATGGTGGATATAGAAAGCTACTCCGTGCTTTTAAACGTGAGGCTGTACAATTTTTAGTGGCAAAAAAACCTTGCCGTTAGTTGCTTACAGCTAGAGGCCTTCTCCGCGGTTAAATCGTGAACTACAAACCGCAGACGCGACGGCAAGACCTTGGTCACGTGATATTTTGCGGTTTGTGGTTTCCCATGGAAAACCTGATGCTAAAGGTCCCTATTGTCTCAACGTGGACCGTCAGTTGCCGGGTGATAGGGGGCTCCTGTCACATGTACAATCCCTCTTGACTTGCACCATTCCTGAAATTCCTCCGATGTGAAAGTCGTTGCTTCATCCGGTACCAGGGGATGCGGATAACCGAAATGTGCAAAGTTCTCCTCCAGCAAGTCGATGGTAGCTTTGGAAGACGTAGAATACATGGGTAATTGGAATACGCATCCGTGAGTACCAACCAACTGGTATCACCACACGAGTTCCGTAGAAATGACACCCGTTGGACACTGACAGGAAATCGCGATTCCTCTTGAATGCCTAGCCTCTAGTGTGTAAGCTGTGTCCCAAGAGCCATTGCTTTCCTCGCGAACCTTTCCTAAAGGCCAACCCTCTCGAGTATAGCTTACTACAGTCGCCAACACCCGGTCCTTTGCTGTTTCTTTCGGATGCACCGTTGGATCTCCTGGATTAGGCTGCAAACCGATGGTCTTGATTGAACAAATGCAATCGGTATCCGCCTTGCTTTCCTCTCCATCGAAACAAGAGTAGGGGCCAGCTGGCAAACGACTTAGTGCATCTGCATTACCATGATCAGAAGTCTTCCTGTACTCTACTGTGTACTCGTACTGACTTAACATCAAAGCCCATCTTGAAAGACGATTAGCAGCTAATTGAGGAGTTGCCTTTGCGGGACCAAACAGCGAGAGCAAAGGTTTGTGATCTGTCACAAATGGTGGAAATGGTGGAACTTTCTCAGTGCAAAAGCAATTGATAATGCCTCTTTCTGTATCTGGCTATAGTTTCGAGTCTTTGAAGCGTTGGCAATTGGGCGCTCTGAGCCAACGATGGAAAAGTACAGCCCCGATTCCAACATTTGAAGCATTACAGGCCATTCCTATGGGTAGGAATGGGTCAAAGTATGTAAGTACAGTGTCGTCACAAAACAGAGATTTTACGGTGTCGAAAAGAAAAAAATAAATAAAGACAAAAGAATAATTACTTAGCCGCCATTTATGAATACGGTCTATGCTGCTTGCATGCTCCTCTGCACCGGAAATCCACTGAAAATTTTTCTTAGTCAGCCGGTACAGGGGTTCCAAATGTGTTGACCGATTGGGCAAGAACTTGGATAGATTGGTCGAGGAATGCGTTGAAATAGAAAGGAACCTGCGAAATGACCGGCAAGTGCGTGCATTTCCACACGGTACGGTTCCGTGCCAAAATCATGACTGGTAATTTGAAAATATGCCTTGAGCATTTGATTTGGAACTTTCTTCTAATATAGCCATCGACCACCTTATATGAACTCACGCAATTGAGCAAAGGAAAACTTTTACTAATTCGATTTTTTTCATTACTGATCGATGCTTCGATGAATATTGAGTATGGCGATCCCCACTGTTGATACAATCTCCCTCACTGGTTGTTGGCTCGATTATCAGCCGCTGTTTCGGGAAATAAAACGGAAAAATCTACCCATTTTCCGACTGGGATTGCCATATGTTAACCCAGTAATGAGCCAGTGCTCACTCCCGAAATCTCGGCCTTTCTTCTTGGGGAGGATACCTCGAGCGAGAGGCGGAGATCGAGCCTACCACGAATACCGCTCAATTTCAGCTCACTGAGGATTTACTGAGGTGCTCGTCAGTTTATTCCTCTGGTTCCTACTCGAATATTAAGCCAGGGACACCGTCATCGTGTAAGATTGAGGCAAATAAGGTAATACCAAATACGGCAACTAGATCACAAAGACACACGGCGTGTCACGTAAGGAGTAGTGCAAAATCGTATTGCGGTTTACCAGCAGTAGCGCTGGTCAGCCATTTTAACTGCACTGTCTTTGCTCCTTGCTGAATTCAAATGCGGTAAGTACAACAATGCTTTATTGTTATTTCGGAGTAGACTTCAAAGTATACGGCCCACACAAGAATCAAAGCAGTTAAGAGCCTCAAACTATTTCGAATCCGACATAAGAAGCGCTGCGATATTCTTCTAAACATTTCATCCAGGTGACATAAAAAACCGATAAACTGTCAGGTACTCAACTGAAATTGCAATGGCTGCAGTGAACACTTGGTGCAGCTAACAGAAAAACCGGAGGTTTAACTATATCGAGATTATACTCCGCAAACTGGTCAAGATGGTCATATACTATATCAACGAGACCTTTCACTTCCTCATGTCGGTATTTCGAACCCCTTTCGCCCCTTTCATGTACTCCCACATACAAGAGTGAAGAGAGGACATGCATCATGTAGCCTTGAGCTGAGTACTTGGTATGTTTTTGGATTTGAAAGTTTTTGAAATAGCGTCAAGTGAAGTAAGCAGACGAAATTAAAGTAAAGTAAAGTTTGACCCTATGGTCAAAATTCGGATTTATCTTTTATCACCACGATCATGCCACCACTCATTGTCGAATGAGTACAGTGAAAGATTTTAATTGGGAATGCCATTCGTATGTACGACACGTGTGCGCGAGTTCACCTAAGCGAATAAAAACGAGTTGTCCTGTAATGCACAGCAAAAGAAATGATAATGTATAAGCGGTATGAAAGGATCAATCAAAGCTATCGTACCCAAATCACTGAAATGAACAAAGAGCGGGTTAATCAGTGGCATCTGCGTTTTTCTTTGCTTAATTAAGTTAAGAAACCGTGAACATATATTACTTGCTGGAACAGAACAGATGTTCAAAACAGGAAACTTTCACTCGCTTGGCACACTTCAATTACATGGCACATCAAGGTGTCGTATTTCGAACGACTGTAGCAACATTCACTCGTGTAACTCGCAAAAAGATGAAACTGGACACAATGTTGTTTGTTTGTGGTAACATTCTTGATTGATGGTTGATTACATAAGTCGTGCAATGCTGTGTAATGTTCGACTCGTTTTCACTGTCACGCAATAAAAAATAAATCAAAAACTATCCAGTGCAAAACGCTAAGAAATTGTTATGTTATAGAAGATAAAGAAATAAGACACTTGTCCCAGTTTTAGGCTTCTGCGTTTCCCCAAACTTCAGATATTCGTCGAAATGTTTCGCAGAAATTTACAGAGCCCAGTATGAAAACGCCATATTGGTGTACCTCAGTGGTACACCAATATGGCGGCCGGAAAATAGTGTAAACATCTGGAACTTACTTTGGCTATCTAGGCGACTGATTATCAGTACTGAAAAAACAAGCATTTACATAAGCACTTTTCCTAATGCTCTAACTTCTAAAAGGGCTCAAAATCATGAGATAAGTATATATTTTTCAACAAACTTGATCGTAGCCTTGTGTCACGCACCTACATAATCCGGAAATTCAAAATGCTCTGGTTTCCAAACGAAGCACGCTATTGAGCTGTGAAATTGTCAACACATATAGATATGCCGCCTCTTATGGCTGATGAGGATAAAAACTTTGGTGGATCTTTAGTTTTAGATTTTGGAAAGTGATGACGTCACGTGAAAACGATCTATAGTCCTTAGTATTTGCGATAGGTGAAGTGCTAATTGTGTTCTTGTATTAAAACCGTAGAAAC
>NC_090890.1:46554798-46564798 GCF_036669925.1 Montipora capricornis | reverse complement strand
ATAATGCTAGCATAACGCCCATTGGTACAAAACTAATTCTCCTTAGTGCGCCGGTCTTCGCATACGCCTTTTATAGCTGACTAGAAATATGCTCTCTAATGTTTAACATGCTATCAAGTTTCACGCCTAGGATTCTAATAGAGGGAAGTTTAGTAACGTCAGAACCGTTCAAAGTTAAGTTAAAATCGTACTCGAAAGGACCGATCAGAAGGGCTTGCGTCTTGGCATTGTTTATCAACAAATAGTTTGCATCGAACCACTCCGACAGGCGGCTGAGACCCTGGTTCACAACAAATTGCAAGGCAATAGGCGAGAGATCTGATTCATACAGAGTCGTGTCATCAGCGTATAATCCTCTGGTCAGTATTAATAGATTGGAAATATACATTTATATCCTCAGGAGATAACACTGAACTAACAGGGATACCTTGCGTTTTCCTTTCCGTGATCCTATTGGCAGTGTCCCACCACCCGTTAGAGTGTTTCTTATTTTCGCTGTTCACGGCCGTCACTTGATTCATGCGGATGAGAGAATTAATCTTCTCCTGCCGCATTTGATTCTCAACCGCACCAGAGTATCGCGAGATCTTGTTCTCGAGATTACAAAGGTGCTTGACTAATGGGGACATATAGGGTGAGTCTCTCGATGACATCTTAACTTTGATTAGAGGAAAACCTTTATCAAAGATTGCCCATAACTTGTCAGTAAAAAGTGTAATACATTCCTCAGGGTCATCCAAGGTGTCTGCAAAATTCAAGTCACATTCCTCTAATTTCCTGTCCATAGCCATTTTACGATGGTCGCGAGTATCTCTAAAAAAGACATATTTCCTACTCGGTTTAGCAGGAACAAGATGGTCGAATCTAACAAGTCCAGGGTGTACTGTTCCTTATTTCCAAAGTAATGAAAGTTAATACGAAAAACATCCAAGATACGGCTCCCTCTTGTGGGGACTTTGACCATTTGCTCAAACCACTGTTGACGCATAAACTCCCCGATGTTTAACTGATTGGTGTCACCAGCTATTATGATCTTGGCATTGGGGTCCTCAAGAAGAATCTGGTGACAAGTGTCAGACTAAAAATCAAGTAGCTCAGGGCGCATCGTAGATAGGATCTGGTGGATGATAAATGCTTGCTTCATAATATTCATAGTTCGGTGTAATGATTTTACACCAAAAGGACTGAGATTCAAAACTCTCAGTGACCTTCACTGATTTTATTTTCCAGTCATTCCAGCAAATGACCGCAACCCCTCTACCAGCTCTTAAGTCAGCCCGGTCTTTCAACACCATAATGTAACCATTTGGGCAGATTGAAAAATAACGATCGGTTCGCAACACAAAAATATTAAGTAAATTTTTAGGGACGATCATCGTCAAAGCTTAAACGTAACGGATTTTTTTCAAGCTTTCTTTTCGTTACTGTCCTATTTGCGTTCATTGCGCTTGAAGGTAATGGTTCTCATGCAGTTCAATTACACTCGCAGTACAGTAACTTTAATATTTGTATTCGTATTTATATTTTCCAGGGCGCTTTCAATTTTGCTAGTAGATGAAACGACACTATACACTTGCTAAGCACTCACATTTTGACTCGCGAGAGTGCAAATGCATAACCCACCGAGGAAACAAAATTAATGTTTCTGGCTCGTTTGAGCACTCGCTCCTGGGAGAGGAACGCGTGACCAATCCCTGAGAGTGTTTGCGTGGGAGGTCAATAGTCTCGAAGAGTTTCCGAATTATCGAGTTAATCATTAATCTGGGAGCAGTTTCCACGAGAACTCTGGTCTCATCCTTCGCCATGAAGTTCGAAGCATGTGGAGGAAACCGTTCTTGACATGTTTTAAGAATTATAAAGATGTTAGGAAAAAAAGCACTCTGGACAACTTCTGAGCATAGTAATGCTCGCCTAAGCAATATTTAAAGGACGAGTGAAAAGCAAGTGACAGCGCAAGAAAATCCAGATGTCGAGCTATTTGCGTTGCGTTGGAAAAAAGGCAGCCATCTGTTCGGCAAGAGACTGAAAAATCATATCTTCGGTTTTACTTGGCATATTGCGTTGATGCAAACGATAAAATACTCTCTATTCAAAGAAAAGATTTTTCTTAACATTTTCCATGATGCGTCGATTACATCATTTATTTGACTTTTCTGGAAAGAAAAGCCTTTTGGTTTTTCTAATCACGAGCTTGTGAGAGGCTGTTGTGATAAAATTGTATCGTCACGGCAAGCAAACGTTTATAAAAATTTGCCTGGAAATTTACAGGAAAGCATGTTTTTCCTTTTTCGAGGAATGAAGATCATTTATGGCCGAAATGTTTTTCTCTTTTTGTTGCCGCTTTTGCAAAGAAATCAAGTAAAGAAACGAAACGATTTCTTCGAAATGATCTGATTAAAGAGTATAAAGAGTACGATAAAAATATTATAGCTGACGTACGTGGTTTATGACTCGCGGAAATATCTTCACTTTCCATGTTAGACCAAGAGTGAATTAGATAAGAGTGTTGTTGTAGCCGGCGAGCAGGCTCTCTCTCTGCGGTGGGACCAAGCCAGTCCCTCGGAAGGCCTGCTCGCAGGCTAGTGTTGTTATGGCATGCTCCCCATCACAGTCACAAATGAGTCAACATTTAGAATACCCGTTTCCGCAAGAATCAGTTGTCATGTCCCTGAAAAAACATGGCAGAAGCTGTCACGCGTGCTATGGCTTATTCTGATTGGTTAAAATTGGCGGCCCTTTGCTTCGCGCGCAAAGTGTAACTAAAATAAATCGATTTGTGACTGTGCTGGGGGGCAAGGCTGCAAAGTGATTGATCAACACACTTATCTAATTCACTCTTGGTTAAACTAAGTCTGTTCTGTGGAATCTGGTACAGATAGTGGTAACAGGGAGCCAATGTGGTTTTTATTGAGTGAGTTAGGAGTGAGGGTCAAATTCACACTCTCCAATGGGTAAGGCCAAGGGGTGCGTGGAAGCGGTTGGTGGGGAGGAGTGGGGTGGGGAATTGGTAGCTTATATTCAATTGTGGATAATAGGCTTCTTCAAAAGACAATGGGATGTTCGGAATTATACGGTAATTGCTTCTATTCCTGCTTACACAGGGAAAACATGATTCCTGGAAAGTCAAACGATCCCGGCACTGGGAAGTGGATTGTGTTTGTACACCTGTTGAATGATTTTGTGATGCCCTGTTCAGTGGACCCTCAAAAGGTAAAAAGCGACATTTAACATTTTGCGTTATTGAGAGTTGGCGCACTGCTGATTGCCCATCACCAATGTGGCCTGGGATTGATTCCCAGATCTTACGGTATATTGGGCTTGCATTTGTGGGTTTTCTTCTCCGTTCACAAAGGTTTTCCTCGATCTGGTACTCCGGTATTTGCCACTTCAGAAAACCAACATTAAGGTTGGTTTGATATTATTTAAAGGCCGTATCTTAGATACCTGTTTGGGTTAATGAACTTTTTCTCATTAAATAAAGACTTTTAGTACATACCACACAAGTGAATGGTGCTTTCCACGCTTTCTGATTGGCTAGCTTGGAGGTTAATATCAAGGCAGTATTCGCTTCTGAGGAAACGGAGAAGAATAAAATGGCTCACCGTTTCGCATTGGTTTGAATGAAAAAATTCCCTAAACCGTTTCTTGTGTTTTTCTTTGCTTAATCTCGATATATGATATTTAACAATTATTTTTATGAGCGCTCGCTCGGATATGAGATTGTAAATAACCAACAAGGCGCGTAGCACCGAGTTGGCTATTCTTGGTTTGCATCCACGTGATGAGAGGGCCATGTTGGTGTACAAAACAATAGAAAATGGCCCCACACGTTTTGCATAAAAAGAGTCAAATTCCCAAAAAGCTTTTTATTACACATAACATGAGAATTTTATTCCATAAAGCTCATTTGTACAAATCTATACGCTTTATTTTCACGTGTGGAAAAGGCTTATACAGCCAATCAGAATGGCGTACAGCTATTTCACATGTGGAAGTATAACCAATCAACGATAGCGTAAAGGCGTTTCCATGCTAATCACTCGTGCATCTCGTGCAAATCGTACTTTGTTATTGAATTAAATTAAATTTGCATTTGGTTCTATTGTTAGTGAGTTTTTGTTTCTAATTTGCGTTCAGAAAACTATTTTAATGAAAATTCTCGCCTTATGTGTAATAAACAGTTCACGACATAGAAAGTGCTTTGTACGGGGTTTTATTCACTCGTTGTTTGTGTCAAAAACCCTCACTCCCTCGTTCCTCGCTAGTTCGGGTTTTTGACACAAACAACTCTTGAATAAAACCCCGTACGCCGCACTTTCTATGACGTAAACTATATATACTGCATTGTTCTGTACACCAACATGGCGGCCGTGACGTCAGATGCAAACCATCAATAACCAGTCTGATATCCAACATGCGCGAATGGAATAGTCGTTTTTATCAGTAGCTCATTACTAGGAGCCAACAACAGCCCTATATTCCTGCCACGGCGTTTTCAGCGTTTTTGGCGTTTTCTCCACGGCGCTTTTTATATTGAGTTTCCCGCGAATTAGACTCCCTAGAGAACCCGATAATCAATCACAAGAAACTAACTTGACGTCATAGCGTCACCTAGCCGGAACTACCTTTGTTTTTTGGCGGAAAAGGTATTCTAAAAATAGATCGGTCGGTAAAAATGACATAACATGGGCTTAGTATGGGAGTTCCTCACTCCTGGTAATGGGCCCCGGTTTCTGTTAACACATTCTGAACACTTGAACACTTGGAAATTAAAGCCAATCAGTTTCCAGCTTCACAACACTTGGCGCAATCAGTTTCCATATACAAGGTATATATAAGGTCATAGGGTATATGAGCTGATAACCAAGATTGAATGAATCAGTGAGAAGGCTAGAAACGCAATATTCAATGTCGAAAATTAAATTGCTAACGAGTTAGCCGAGCGAAGACGCGAGGCTGACGAGGCGGCAGCCTTATTAGGGAGCTTAAGCACGCGCGTTTCTGAGACGCGGACGGCAACCGGAAGACGACATTTCTCGTGCCAGGACAGTGGTGTCTCCCAGATTTTTTATACAAATCATCTCTAATGGAGAAAAGATACTTAGAAATGTAAATGTGGTTGTGTGAAGACAAGTTAAAACGAAAAACAGCACACTTCCAGTTGCAGCCCGCGTCTCAAAAACGCGCATGCTTAAGCTCCCTCAGAGAAGCACGAGAATGCTGTGTATGCAGAAAAAAATTAGAGCGTAAATTCAAGTCAGAGTCATTAATCGAATTTCTATTAGGCTTACTTAAAACCAGTTAACGTGTATTTTGGCCTAACTGACGGTGTTATATGTAAACATTCTCGTAATTTGGGCACCGGGTATTTTTGTATCAAGCTTATTAAATAATACGGTTACCCAGTAATTGTATGAAAGCCTGCTTTTCATTCTCAGGCTCTACCATGTATTTTTATTGTCCATATAATAAAAAGAAAATTACACGTGAGCCCGAATATATGAATTTCATTTTCTTGGGGCAAGGACAATATCTCACTCGCTCGCGCAGAGATATTGCTCTTGCCACCACATGGCCCCCACACAATCTGTTAGTGTTGATATGACCTAATAATAAATGTATTGGGTTCACTGTGTACTTCTTCTGTAGCGATATATCGATAAATATGTGCATGGACCAATGTTAAATAAGGCACATATTTATCGATATATCGTTACAGAAGAAGCAAACGGTCTGAACGGTGAATCCTATACACTTATAATAAAATTACAAACGGTAACTCAAACAGATTGTGTGGGCTCCATGTGTTGCTACTCGAACATAAAATTTATATCTTCTCGCCACCGTGTAATATCCTCTATATATTACTCAGTGTTAAGCATTGATGGTAGCGAGTAATTTCTCTTGTTATGCAATATAGGGTCCATTTGATCATCCCATTTATTTCCGTCTATATATAGTTGCCAAAACAAAGTTACTTCAGGCACGTCATGCGTCCGGGGAAAAGTCAAAAGTGAGAAATTGTGAGGTTGTATGTCATGAACTACTTAAAGTCAGCAATTAGTATTAGTAGTTTAACACAAGGCCAACAAATCCTTGAACATGTGTACAGCGATTTGCAATTTTATTTTCCTGTTTTACTTTATCAGTCGCTTGCCGAACAGATTCTTGATATGGAAAACGTTTGTGGCCAGTTTCCAAAGGATAAGTATTTCGTGCACGGCGGGAAAACTGTAAGTATTTCAAATCTTTTTTTTCAGGGTTGTTGTTATGTATGTTCAGCTTACAAGATGGGCCCTTTTTATAGGTTGTAATACTTGTAAACAGGGGGTTTGGATTTTTTGATCAATTTTTCGCAATCAATCCAGTGGAAAAGCTATTTAGCAGTCTATGTGACGACCTTCGTGCTGACATCCCAAGGAGAATCTTTTAAGGGGATCATGCAGTTGCTTATTCCAAAAATGAGAAAAAATGGGTTGCACCGACTTTGTTCTGGCGAAAGATCTCATTTAAAAAAATATATATGAAAAGAGAAAAACCCTCGATAAATCGCTCATTGTAACAAGGTGTATGTAGCCTTAGAATCGACTTATCAATCGAACATTATGGAAGCAAACTTTTAACAGAAGTAAGAATTTCTCTGCGTAGAGTTTTAGGAATGGGTGTTTTAAATAAGTGGGAGCCACTAAACATTAGAGCTTTTACTCAACTAGAGTCTTTATAAACGCTTTTCTTCTCAACTACTCCTGGAATTTCGAGGAGCGAAGGAAGAGGAGTTATATAATTATTGCGTTCGACGTTCCCTTTTTCTTTGCTTCCAAAGCGACTGTCGAGGATTCTCGGATTATTGAAGTGCGTTAGACAGTAGGAAAGGGCAGGGAAAGAAACAATCTTATAGGACCCAAGTATGAGGATACGAGCATGTACTTCTTTGAGATGGTTTCAATTAGCGCTGAGTACTATGACTGAAATACTTTGCCCCTTGGCTAGACTGTAAATCATAAGTAAGTGCGATCTGTTTAATTTAAGATTGTAAGCTGTGGTCAAAATAACTACGCACCGTTTCTCAGGAAACTATACAGGATAAAGAGCCCCCCTGAGAGGACATGTGGTTACTGAACTCAGAAAGATTGAAGAAAATAAAAGGGAATCGAGTAACATCGGCATGGAGGGTGACATGCAGATGAATTTCCGAGTACACTTCAACTTTTTTTTCACAGCAAGTTAAAGCGCGAATTTCTGTGGTTATTAGTCCAATTCTTGGTGTGAATAAAGTGCAGTAATATACACGAGACTTGTGAATCTCCAAATTCACCAACAGCTTGCTTTGGTGCTCGTCTTCTCATTTCAATCCTTTGAGATGCTTTCACGACAAAAGTTCACTGAAGTTATCCCTGTCTGACGGGGCTCAGTAATATCTGGATGGGAGACAATAGAGATGTACGACGTGCTATTTTCCTTTTCCTCAATCGGAATACTCATATTTAACGGAATCCTGACCATTCGTCACTTTAGGAGACATAAATACAGAACCTGAGAAAAAGAAGGCACAAAAGCACATTGAAATGAATGTATATTTTGAAGTTTGGGTTATTAGAAGAATGAGAGAAGTGAGCTTCTCATCAGCTGGACAATTTTATGCAATTGTTTCTTGGTGATTGGTGTCTACAAGAGACAGTTATTGCTCAAAATTGTCCAGCTAATTGCGAGGATCACTTCTCTGTTTCGAAAAGCGCATTGTTTACGATCTCTGAGCCTGCAATCTCAAAACCACGTTTCAAGTGATTTCACTGTGCGGGTAAATACCATCTCCCTGTGCGACCGCAAGTGATTTCACTGCACGTGCAATCACCAGCTGCTGGCGCGGCCGAGAATGACTATATATCACATAAGATCTATGCCATGTGTGTCAATCAGTCCAAAATGGCGTCGAAATGCTGAAAAGGTCTTGCTTCGGAACGATACCCGCGGGATATCATAAAACGCGCGGGAAAAACGACATGGATGGTATGCGTTCTCCTGCATCGAACGTAATAAGTTATATGGACTATTAAAATAAGATTCATTTGTTTCTTTGTAGAGAGTAATAGCATATTAAGTATCCTAAGGAGGCTAAGTAAAACAACCAACGGGGCCATGTTTGCGTACATGTATGTTCACATTTCATATTATATCATATCATATCATATATACCCTAAGATTTTATAGCAGCTTGGTGTAACTAATATCTCCCAGCATTTACCGTCCTAATAATGATATACCACAGAGGACAGAGTGAGTCCCGCAAAACGATTTATTAATCACTTAATTCACATCCTTTTAACACAGGTCGTACTCGATAAACCATTAGAAGAACAGGGTATTGTTGGTGATTGCAATATTAAGGTGCTACTTCGCTTGCGAGGAGGAGGAGGAAAAGAAGGCGCTGCAGAACGAGAACAAAGCGGGAATGCTCCCCAAACAAATGAAACTGAACTACAAGGTACTTCCAATTCCTCTACTTGTCGAATAATGAGTCTCCATAAGAAGTCTAGTATCCGTATATGTTGAAGAAGAGATGAAACTTTTGGTGCTGGAGTTATGGACTAGAATTAAAGAGATTTGCTGAGAGTTATACAACTTAATAGTTAACCATCTGGGTATGTACTCAGTAATAGAATCTCTTCGTAACAAATCCGTCCTATTCAATCTGCAGATCTTAGCACCAAACTCAACAACGTTGCTGATGGCAAGCCAGAGGACATAGAAGTTGAAGTGAGAGCCCTGTTTTCAGAAATTAATTCCCTGGAAGATTCATATGACAAGAAAAAGCTTTTAACTAAATTGACCGCTGTGGCAATAAGAGGACTACAGGAAGACTTGCAAAATCTTCTCAAAGAAAATGGCCTAAGTGACATGGCTTTACAACTTGACTGTGATTACACAACGAGGCAAACTGACCTTGCCAAAAAGCTTTACCAGGGCCAGAAATATGAAACAAAGCAAGATGAGTTTTACGTGGTGCTTTCTGAAAAACTTCTCCCAAAGCTTGAAACACTTGGCGCCCTTGTTTCTAACGATATTGAAGTCGAAGGTCAGAACAGCTGGGTTGGAAAAGTTATCAAGAGAAGCCCCTCTCTAACTAAGCTTTGCAGGATGAAATATAGCGATCTAGACAACTTAATAACAGGAGCAACTGATGAAGACCGTTCAGTTGTGGAGAATTTGTTTGCAGAAGGAAGTAAGATCAGAAAGCAATGTCAGCGCTATGGCATTGGACTAAAAACCGCAGAAAAGCTTGAGAGAAAAGGCGTCGAATCGGCAAGCGACATGTCAAAAGAGCAACTGGATGAAATAATTGAAGAAGCAGGCAAGGAAGAACAACCCTCAACTTTAAAGAAAATGTATTTTAACGAGAGTAGCGAGCGTGCCACAGAACGGAAATGGCAAGACGAAGAGATAAAGCGGAATAAGAAAAGAATAGAAGAGGCAAAGGGGATTGCTAAAGAAGCGCGTAAGATTACCCAAGAATCTTCAGAGAAAAGTAAGAAGGCGTTGCAGGAAAAAATGAGGGAAATTGCGGATAAGTTGAGTCTACCAGAAGGATGGGACAAACAGGAAAAGGATGATCCAAAGGCCCTTTTAGAGCAGCTAAATAGAGAGATCAACATTGCATCAGATTCCCTGGCAATACCGCTTTATGTCACGAACGAAGATATTGTCGCAGCGGCAAGCGGTGGACTGGCACTTTACGGTATCCTATTTGATGATAATAACATAGAAGCTTTCTCCGAAAGACCACCGTTTCCGTTACTTAAGAAACCAGAATACGTGGTGTGGCTTAGCCCAGCTCTTGGATTTGAATTTGGGTTCTTCGAATCAACCGAACAGCAAGCATCTACCAAATTTTACAAAACGGCGAAATCTTCCGGTCTCAGCATAGCCGCTTCGGTTACAGGTAGTGGTTGGGGATTTCATGCTAGCGCATCTGGTGCCCATAGTAGTCAAAGCAACCAAGACA
>NC_090890.1:46497298-46549798 GCF_036669925.1 Montipora capricornis | reverse complement strand
GCAAAAGTACCGTGGAGAAAACATTATTTCAGTCTTTTTGAGGAGAAATCCGTGGAATAAGGTCTTGTCGAAGCCATTCAGAATTACGGAAACATCAAACCTTAGTAGAAGAGGACATTTGTGTCGTTTCCACAAAACGTTTTTCGATCGTGTTGCTTGCACGATGGCATTCTGAACGATGGAATATACGCTAAAACACTAAAAATACACTTACCGAAAGCGTCAGAGGTTTCATCTCCCTTGCTCTTACAGCAAGCCAATGATCATTTCTCCAGTTTCTTTGTGTGTAAGGCTAAAATTTCTCGCACACTTTTAACCCGCCATTTCTACTGTTTACGGTTTTATCATTTCTGTTTCCGTTTAAACTCAAGCATACGTAATAAGACCGGAACCCACGTTTTCTGGGAAAATGGAGTCGATTATCCCAGAGTCTCTCCGGGCGCTCACCCGCCGGCCAGAAAGCCCGAGGACTCTGAGTACGAGATTGAGTGTAAACTGGAGCCTCCTCGATGAGCTCTAAACTTGAGCCCATGATATGGTTACGTGATACTGGTCACATTAGCATACATGGAGGGGCGGACAGACGGACGGACGTACGTACGTATGTACGGACGTTCAAGACGTCATGGCTATAAAACCAAATTTTCTCACATCGATGGGTTACCATATTTTCTTAGCTATGGTGCTCCTCGCGCGCGGGCCTTCGGCGCGCCTTCACGCGCGCGGAGCTCCGCTATTCCTTTTGCAGCATTATGCTAAACTTATGCTATAAACTTGACCATAATGCCGGCATTATGCTCGATGCTCTGACTATGTCATTACGCCCCAAATTATGCCGGCATAATGTGTCGAACCCTAATTACTGCCTCTTTACAAAATGAGCCGATCTATATACTCGGGGACGGAAACTGCAGCATACTTGAGCCAGATCGCAGAGAAGCCATCTCATTGGCAAATTTTTCCCAATGCTTCAATTTATCCCAGCTAGTTTTGAGACCATCTTGTGTAAATGAAACTACCTTGTCGTTGATCGATGTAATTATAACTTCAAATCCTCATCAAGTTATTGAAGCTGAAGTTAAGCTCAATAAGCGATCACGATCTTCCCTATTGTTGTTCTTCGATTAAAGAAGGAAGGCCCTCAACCGACCTCTATGACTGGGAGCATGTTTTAAGGGATAAATATAGATATATATCTGAAGTCCCTTGGTCCTCGCTGGATATTTGTAAGGATGCAGAGGACAAACTGTATGCTTTTAAGTTATTATTCAACGACATCTTGGGTGAACATGCACCAATCAAAACCATAACTGAAAATACGTGGGTGCCCGAACCCTTATCAGTTACTGAAGAAATTCGAGAGCCCATGAGGACAAGGGATAAATGGATGAAAATTGCCGAGAAAAGTAAAGACCCCTAAAATAACATCTGTTGCTGCATCTAGCAGGGAGAGAATACAAAGATCATAAAAGCGTGGCTCAGTAATGAGTTTAATAATTTCTTCGCTAGTGTGGGCGAAAACACGATCAAAAAATAAAAGAGATGGCAACTACAACTGACTGTAAGTACAAATTAGGCGAAATAACATTTCCAGCAAAAAATCATCCGGCATCTTAGCAATTCAGCTCTAAATGATGATGCCTTGGAATTGGTTGCGGAATAAGAAAACATTTTACACAAACAAATCACTTGTGATTACCCACTGGAACCAGTTCTGGCAACATGAGTGCATGTAGTTTACATAGCAAGTAACCATGCACATGAATATACCCTGGCTTAACACTGCCAACCGGATTGCAGTAACAAACAAATGAGAAAATTCATGATCACGAAAAGCCAGAACTGATTTTGACAATGATTTTTGCTTTGGGAATACTTCTTTTGAAAAGAAAAAAAACGAAATACATCAGCTAGCAAATACATCAGATAGCAAATCGATTCCACAACAAAGTTGAAAAACAGAAAAAAGTTGCAAATGTGATGATTTCCGAAGACTAAAAACTGGACGCACGAATGTTAAATCTTCGATAAAGATTTTAAAAAGAAAACGATACGGATGTTAAAGGGAAATATCAGTAAACCAGAAGGACTGTCACAGAAACAAGAAATTTTGTAAATGCATTCGGGAGTCTATCGGTATGTGCATCCTTTCGTTCCACGGCATAAGTAGACTAACCGATTAAGAGTCTCAGAGACTCGTAAAAAGCAGAAATGGCGTGCACGATATCTGCAGCTATATCTTCGCATACCAGACCAATATAATAAAACCAAGATACATACATACATACATACATACATACATACATACATACATACATACATACATACATACATACATACATACATACATACTTTATTTATTCCAGAAGCAAATTATGTATGCAATTAAAAACTATAAAAATAAATGATAAAAACCAAAAACTATCTTATAACATTCAACTAAAGCTAAAAAAATTGTACGGTCGGAAAGAGGGGGCACTTTTAGCAGTTTGCATCGGTCTTCATAGGACATATCTCCTCTGCATTGATTTCATGCAAGTCTTGAAGCTCTTCGTTGTACATTCTCAAGGGCATGGATGTCCCTAACAAGGTAAGGACACCAGACAGGTGCAGCATATTCTAGGATTGGCCGAACAAAAGATTTATACATCATGGAAAAAACATTTGAATTTGCGGTGACTACCGAGCGTTTAATGGCACCTAGAACTTTGTTCCCTTGTTCACAGTATAACTAATGTCATTACCCCATGAAAGATCCCTAGCTATTGTAACACCGAGATCTTTAAAATTATCTACGTCTTTCAGGGGCTTTTCTAAGAAATAATTGGTTTCTGACTTATCGCGTAAATGCGTAATTCGCATAGATTCGCATTTATCCGCATTAAGACGTAGCTTCCATTTACGAGCCCACTTTGCTAAGGTTGTTGAGATCATCCTGAAGAAGCTGACAATCTATAGTCGGGTCAATTATCTCTCTGTAGATCTTCCCATCCTCTGCATATAGTTTTACTGTGGATGTAATACATTCTAAATCAGTTATGTCATTAATATATAGCAGGAACAATAAAGGCCCAAGGATGGTGGTCCCTTGTGGAGTTCCGGAGGTAACATACGACCAGTCAGATCCCCTAACGACTACACGTTGTTTGCGCCCCACCAAAAAATGTCTGAGCAGTTGAGCAGACAACCGTCAGTGTCGTTACTTTTCACTTTTTAAAGCAGCCGCTCATGAGGAACGCTGTCGAAGGCTTTGGCAATGTCAAGACAGATGACACCAGTTGGAATATATGAATATCGAGATTTCGCCCAGTCATTAAATGTTGATAATAATTGAGTTGTAGTGGATCTTCCTCGTAGGAAGCCGAAATTGTTGTTGTTGATAAGGTCAATTTCGCGCCAGAACTTAAGTAAGGGAAATTGGGCGGTAGTCTCTCGAAGATTTAGAACCCTTCTTATGTAGAGGTGTGACATCTGCATGTTTCCATTCGTCAAGTTAAAGGCCAATAGAGAACGATTTGTTTACCATGTACGTTAACGAAGGTGCTAATTCCAGTGCACACGATTTTAAAATGCACGACGCGATATGGTCAGGCCCAGGAGACTTATTGGTCTTGAGTTTTAGAAGGTGGCGTTGGACCTCATTAACAGTACGATCACTGTTTGCAAGTTTCTTGTCAACAGCACAATCTAGTGTGAGAAAATTTACATAATTTTCGGTGGTAAACATCGAGGAAAAATATGAGTTCATACTTTGAGCAATACTGGAGTTGTCTGACAGAACAGATCCATCGACCTTCAGAGAGATGAGATTATCAATATCTCTTCTCTTGAACTCAACAAAATTCCAGAGTGGTTTCGGGTTTTCATTTTCCTGCAAATCGAGATAGGAAAGTTTTGGTAATTAGGACAGTCAAATTGTTCTCGTGACGCTTGTCAAGTTTCACTTTACGATGAGGAAACAATAACACAAAGATTTTAAGACCTTAAGTGTTATTACAGACATCAACCCACTTTTGTCGACAGTAGCAACTGTCGAGTAAAGCTATGATCCTCGCAGTTATGAACGCAATTTTAGCAATACCGTAGAGAAGCCTGAAAAATTGAGGACTTCAACGGGGGTTGGTCCCGGGGCCTCGTGTTAACGGTGCGACGCTGTTACCAACTGAGCTATAAAGCCACTGACGTTGGGGGCTGGTCATTTGTGGGTTCTAATGTTCCCGTGATGAATGATGAATGAACGAATATATGAAATGAATCATATTGAAGTGCGGATATGAAATCAAGTAAAGCGATGATCCTCGCAGTTATGAACGCAATTTCAGCAATTGCTTAGAGAATCCTGAAAAATTCGGGACTTCAACCCCGTTGAAGTCCTGAAGTTTTGTCTTGTGAGATAAGTTGTTGTTGAAAGTTTTCTTTTTTTAAGCTATGGCATTTTATTTCCCTGTCTCTAAGTCTGTTTAAAAAAAAAAATCATAAAAGAAACTATGAGCAAGTCCACAATATTCTCGATAAACTGAACAATGAGATATCTAAAAGTAGAAAACGAGCAAGGGTACCCAACGAAGAAATTCAACTGAAAGCCTTTGAAGTACATTTGTAAGTTCCTTGCAACGTACAAAGAGTATTTAAAATGTTTCTTTTGCTTTTTGGCAACGTAGAATCCGAAAATCTTGGACAGATTTTTCGCCGAAAAGTCTCGTTGGGTGCCCATAGGCTATGGGCTTTGGTTATTTGTTTTCTGGTTACAGTGTTTTGGATACGAACACAGTCTTCTTTGATTGGTGTGAAAGCACACTTTTTTGACCATACGTTCAAGGCCAGATTAGATTTTAAACCTATGTTCTTTCGATCTTTGCGGAGGTAGCTTTGCAGAAGCAAATCAATGACCACGAAAATTAGTCATTGGAATTTAGCACCGTAAAGCAGCGTGGGAGAAAGACAAAAATAACATTTAATTTCAGTCAGTGGAACGATCTTTGCCCTCAAAGTAACCAAGACCGCTTTACAGATCATAAAGGACCGAAGTACTTACTTTGGTTTGGGTGCCTGAAATTTAGGTAATTTACTTTTGTATTTTTGCCTCGCAGAGGGAAATCAAAGCCGTTGCAGAGATGTTAGTCGACAGACTTTCCCTCGGTTCAGTACCATTATAGAGACCGTTTAGCTGGTTCCAGGAGAAAGGAGTAGGGGATTGAAAGTGTGTTCAACACTTTTTGTATCAAATTTAGTTGTTCCTGGATTTCCTTTTTTTTTGTTTTTTTGCCTTTTTTCCACCTGTAGATGTCATTAATATTTAACTGGTAGGAAAATATGTTGGTGTTTTAATTCCATGTGCATTACTAAACATGATTTTTGAGCAATTTCTCTTCGAATTTCGTTCACACGTTCTTAAGTCTACACTCAATTAAAGCGATCCAGGGTTCCAAATATAAACACCCAATTCAAACCACTGAAACGTTCTTTGCACTCAAAGTAACCATGACCACTTTACAGATCATAAAGGACCGAAGTACTTACTTTGGTTTGGGTGCCTAAAATTTAGGTAGTTTACATCTGTATTTTTGCCTCGCAGACGGAAGTCTTGGATTTGCCCATTGCAGAGATGGCAGTCGTCATGCGTCGCTTTTCCCTCGCGTTGAGGTTGAGGTCTCTTTATGAAGGAAAATCAGTGGTCGATGAAACGAGAAAGGACGCCATGGTTTACCTCAAAAGCATTCTTCCGCTTTCCACTCAATTTCTCGCACCTGTAAGTAAGTTCTTTGAGTACTATGAAGCACTGGATTACGAGGAATGGTGTGACATGCTCTCAGACATCTTTAAAGAGACCGAACGCTACCAACAGCTTTGTGTGACACTCCTAAAGATCCATGAAGATTTTCTGATACCTATTAAAAGAAGGAAGCAAAATGAAGCTCTTGACAACTTTATTAAAGGTATAAACCTGGCCGCAGCCCTTTTTTCTACCATGGAGACGGCGCTGAAGAAGCAGGAGAACACAGCAGAGAAAGCCAAAGACAACCCGAAGAAGCTGTATTACAAAGTGATGGCAAAGCAGGCCAAAGATTTGAAAGCAGTGTGCCAGATCTTCTATGCGGTACTATCAGACGTAAGAACCGACTTCTTGTCCATTTCAACCTAGGAAACAGACCAGAATTACGTGGACCGATGCCTGCAGAAGCAAGAGAAAGCCATTCAAGAAAACTGCTAGGTTCCGCCAGGTGCTAAAAAGATGCTGGCAGCCATTTCTAAATGAAAGTAATGCCGTCATTCGAAGTTCAAAGTGCAACTTTTTCGGTAACAAATCGGACACACAAAAGATAGCTGAAGTCAGTGGGAAACATTATATCAGCAGGTTGCGGATCATTTAAAATTGCTATAAGATTCACTGTATGGACCTTACATATTCATAAATGGCGGTAGATTTATAATTCTTTTGTCCAAGTGCAAATTAGCCAACCAAGTCTCGATACCATACAGTGAATTGAAAATAATTATTGCTCTGAAATGAGGCTTGGTAGGCTAATTTGCACATTAGCAAAAGAACAGAAAGAATAATAAACAGGCGCCATTTATGAATAAGGTATATATTGTACACTAGTATTCATAGACACGACTCATAACTTAACTCTGAAAATGACTTCCGCTCAGGTCGTCAAGGCGTCAGTCACTACCATCAACAACAGTCCCGAACGATTGTGCTTCGTTAAGTTTTGATATGACCCATGGGATCAAACTATTTACTGTTATAGTGTGAAATTTTCTGAAAATTAATAGACAAGTATAAGGTTTTTTTTTTCCATTTAGTATTGCAATTATGTCAGTTTATTGTGATTTTAGCATAACTGCGTGTTTACTCATAATTCAGCTTTATTATTTCAAGTTGATGAGATCTTAGACGTCGGTAATGTCGGTGTTACCAATGGCTTTTTCAAATAATTGAGCTTGTACGTAAGATTATTTGCGTTGTACGTAAGGAAAGCGCAATCCTAAATTTGTTGGTCTCCTATGCTTTTAGGGTAACTTGTGTAGTCACAGTAAAAAAGAAAATTATGTTGGAGTTGGACACAAGACTGCTCAGGCGAGTAAAAGCAATACAGTCTGAATTAATGGCGAGTCAATTGAAAGCAATTTCCAAGCTCCGCGTTTAATTTATGAAGGATTTAATTATGAATTACAAGGTTGGTGCCTTTCCCATTAAGGTAAACAGAATATGTAAATCAGGATTCGTTCAGAACAAAAAGGTTAACAGGGGCAATCGTTACTATTCAAAATTTAACAATAGAGGTTTTGCACGGCAGCCATTGAATACAAATAGGATCGACCTCGACTACTACTACGATTTCTGGTAGCTGTAAATACAAAAAAATACAGTCACTGGCCGTATTAGTAATCTCGTTCTCTCGTCAGTTTCAATTACTTTTGCAGGAGCTTTTACAGCCATCAGGAATGATCGATATTTTTGGTAATATCCCTATAGCCCTGCTGTTTTAAGAATAACACCAGAAAATATTTTTGCTCTTTGGCCATTTCAACTGAATCAAAATATGTGTTTTTGTTTTTGATTAACCCCAGAAAAACCATGCCATGCCTCCTTTCCATAGAAGTATTAAGGCTAAACTTTCACTTGTTTTTGCACTGTTTTAATATTTCATGGTACTAAGACCCTTATACATTTTTTATCTTCAGCTTGCAAAAAAATATACTGGCTCCTCACTTGGAAAAAGTCAAAGTCAAACGTGTAAGGCGCAATTTACGTTCTCGTGTTTAGCTTACAGAAGTTGTTGATTATTTAAGCGATAGACCACAAGTTTCTATGGTTTATAGGATGATAAACCACGCGGGCCCCAGGGGATTTTAATCGTAATAGCGTTTAAATGATCATAAGAGAAACTCATAATTCCAATAAGTAATAAAATAGATGGGAACGTGTCGAAAAGGTATGATATTAACAATGAATTTTGATATACAGACTTCAGAATAGTGTTCCTGATCGACAGTCTGTTTCATACCTTACGGGCATGAATGTTGACCCTTTTTTACAGTAAGCAAACATTCCATCCCAAAGCCGAAAACGAGAGAAAGTTACAAATGGGAAGATTTCCGAAGACTGAAAACTTTTATAGTCCTGATGTGGGACTCCCTCTTACCCTGCCCTGAAAATGGGCCTGGAACTCAGGCGGGAAAAGAGAGAGTCCTGTATTACTTGCAGGCGCAGACAGACAGACATGTTATATTTGGAGTCTTATACAATAAATGGTATATCGACCACAATTTCCAAATAACTAACAAGTACAAACAACAAACATATACATGGCTAAAAGGCTATTAATTAATTAAGTCCTAGAGTATTTACTTTTATCCATCTTCCCCTTTCCTTTTTTCAAAGCATTCGAATATATGTTTTGCTATTAGTTTTTGTATTTTAACATTTCCGCTAGGGGGATTTATCAGAAACATGAATATTTTATTAGGTGACATTCTGCTTATTTTTATTCTATATTTTTTTTTCAAATAGTCTAGTAACGAACATCGTTTTTCCTGGTAAGCAGGGCATATATTTAGAAAATGGTATTCGTCCTCCATTTCTATTTTACAAATTGCGCAAATTATTTCTGCAGGTTTCTTGAGTAACGTCCTGTCTCTATGGCTAATTTGTGGTTGCTAAGTCGCAGTTTTGTTAGGGCTATTCTGTGTCGTGTATTGGTGACCTGATGTAGGTAGTCTTCACATTTGTAATTGTCTATCGTTTTGAATAACCAGTAGGTTCTCATTTTGTTGCTTTGGTTAGCATCTTTTCTGGTGTCGTTATTTATTTCACTTAGCCATCTTTGTAGTTCGATATCCTTGAGTTGTTGCCTGATAATGTTTACAATTCCTATGTCTACATAGTGTGCTTTCATCCAGAGGTCTCCTAATCCTATCTGTTCCAATGAGTCTTTGCTTTTTTTGCTCCAGAAAGCCTTATTTTCCTTCCATTTAATGTCATTGTATGCTATTTGGGATAATTTGTATTCATTTTTTGTTAAAGTTAACCAGCATGCTCGGAATGACGACTTTCCCCCCCCCCCCCCCTCACCAAAAAAAGAAAAAGGTTCCTTATTTGGTCATAGGTTATTCGGAATGCTTTTATACTGAAAACGTGGCTGATAATGTGAAAGGAAATTATGTTGGTAAGTTTCTGGAGGCAATTGATTTCGCATTTATATTTAAGAAATGCAACTTTAACTTTGTGTCTAAGGCGGAACAACTGCAAGCTATTCATGCAGCCGTTACCGGTAATGATGTTTTTGTTAACCTGCAACAGGATTTGGCAAGCCTGTTTGCTGCATTGTTGTTCCTCTAATATGTTTGTGATTTTCTTTGATTCGAGTCCGATGTTAATGAATGAGTTGCCAGTAATCGGATCCTTGTTTGTACGCCAAGGGTTCTGGGATCGCCAGTGGGCAAACATTGCAAGCCGCTGCAAGAAAATGTATGGCGGAAACTTATGCACCAGTCAAAGTAAATTCCCCCCCCCCTCCCCCCTTCCGCCAACACGGGCCATAGCGGGAAATTGGAATTTTGCAGTCTGTGAGACAGAGAAAATTCCCCCCCCAAACAAACAAAATAACAATTTAATGCTCTTTACAAATCACCTTTCCTTGAATGGGAAATTTTGTTAAACAAAACCCTCAAGATGTGCACATATACAGGACTAAACAGCTCTTCCCGCCTGCCGGGGAATCAAATTCGAGTGAAAATAAGTTTAAAGGGGCTAGGTCACTCAATTTTAGGCAATCTCAGCACTGATCGAATGGTCATAGAATTAACTAAAATATCAAAATAACTGTTCAAAACTGTAGAAGAACTCTAACAAAACACAGGGTAGCCAAGAAGGGACATGGATGGACAAAACTGGAGAGGATTGAAATGGCTTGAATTTGGGTTAATTTGAAAAACGTCGGCCCACCTTTTTTCAAATTTTTATCAGTCTGTATCAAAATGTTATTTACACAGCTGGAAAATCATTCTCAGTTGTTATGTGGCCGTGATTTTGCAAGTGAAAGACTCTTCTTCTGCCAATTTGACGTTTAGAGCTCATAATTAACAAAATTAAACAAAATAACCTAAAATAGCGTGACATAGCCCCTTTAAGTTCCCGCAATTCCCTGCTATGCATTATTTCGACGTCCAACAAACAATTTTGGAGAGAAATCAACGCTTTTTTCGACACAGATTTATCAGAAATCGATTTGGGCGATGTTGATATGTGGCAAGTGTAAGTTTTAGTTTGAATAACCCCTGAAATATGAGATAAAATTTACTCGGATTAACCTTTCTCGCGTGAGGATCCGTAATTCAATAAGGTTTATTGTGAAATTGACATCTCGTCATGATCTCGAAATATTACAAAATTAGGTACAAATCTGGAGGAAATAACACAATGAAGCCTTGTTAGCTGTATATTTACGTGTGTCTAGGCTGTTTTCTTATTAGTTACGTCTTGCGTAAAGGAATTATGGCTTCTGGAAAGATACCTCCTCAAAGGAGAGAAGTCGTTGTCAGAGGAGTTGGAAATTGTTTTTACAAAATATGCGACTTACGGTCACGAACAAAGGACCGAAAATAGTACTTTAACGCTCAAAAAATGTGAACTAAGGAAGCTACAGATTTTGTAAGCCTGTCTTATGCAAAACAAATATTGACGCAAAAGTAAATATGTAGTTTTTAAGAAGAGAAGAAGGAACTTTTTAGGGGGTTTCGATCGAGAATAAAATAGTTTGCAAACAGCAACAAAATTTGCGAGATGAAAACATCATAAATTTTGTGCCACGAATATAACAAGTTACCATCAGCGAAAAATTTTCGATTTTTCTATCGCACTTTTTGGTTGTACAAGTAAAATCGCAAAATCGAAAGTGACATCGATTTTAGCGGCCGCCTGTGATCAAGTTACCTTGCGTGTTTAATGCTAACAACTCACGAAAAAAAGGATACATCTGTGATAAAATGACGGGCGAGACACCGGGTTTTTGCTAGTTTGCGTTTTTCCTTTCAAGTGTTAGAAAGTTCGACAAGATATCCTCGGAGACCCAGGGGCAGTCAGTCGAGACGGGACGAGAAAATCTTGGGCAAAATTAGGACTGGCGTAAGGTTTTCAAGTAAGGCAGGAAGAGCCCCTGGGAACATTCTTTTAACGGACGATTTCCAGACCGAATTAAATTCAGATTTTTTGATTGGGCGGAAATTTTCGCAATTGCCCTTTTGCGCCCAATCAGAGAACCTCACACTTTGAAGTCAGATCGTGATCAGTTATATCCAGTCATATTGATTACTATTTCTCTTTTGTTCAGGGACGCACGCGTCGTGCAAATATTGCTCATTGCCTTGAAGTGCCCCTAACCCCAAAATATTTTTTTCGCTAAAATGAACCTTTGCACCTGTTCGAAACGCATTGCGGCCATTTTTTCATTTTTCTAACAAATTCTGCCATTTTATAAGGTTCGAAAGTTGCGAAAATCCAAGCATCTTTTGTTCACGACCGAGTCAGAAGGGGAGTGGGCCTATTCCTGATGTGACGTCACAAACTGATTTACATTGCATTAACTCTTTACAAAAATGCATGCAAAGTAGATTGTGACGTCACATCAGGAATAGACCCCCTTCTGACTCGGTCGTGAACACAAGATGCTTGGATTTTCGCAACTTTCGAAGCCTATAAAATGGCAGGATTTGTTAGAAAAAGGAAAAAATGGCCGCAATGCGTCTCGAACAGGTGCAAAGATTCATTTTAGCGAAAAAAAAGGTTTGGGGTTAGGAGCACTTTAAGTATAGTTAGTGGTAAATACCACATCTACAGCCGCCATTTCTGTCGCTCTCCTTGTCTCGCTTGTACAACAGACGCATGCGACAAAAATTTGCTTGCAGCGATTGGGCGAGCTGCCTGGGCGATGTGAGTCGGCTGTATTCGCAGGCTACATTGTCGACAAATCGCACACAGTAGAACCTTGCATACGGAACCTGCGCCCGCAGTGCGCGCGGCAGTCAAAACCGTGCTATCCTGTCAATCATTTGCCCCTTCACCGGAAACAGTGCATTTCGGTTGTTCGTAAATGACATTGTTGTTGATCTACGCAAGGACGCGGTCAAAGTCTTTATTCGCGAAGTTAACTCAAATAAATATCGATACGGTTTTGCCGTCTTCTTGCACTTGATTCGAAAATACCAGCCTGAATTCGTCTTAGAATAGTTAGAAAAAGCACAAATAAAAGCCAAAGCACAACAGGTCACGTTCGAATTCTGCTCGCCGACAACCCAAGTTTGTTGACAAAAAAATTGCCACAAAATGTTTTAAATGGTTTTCCAGGGGCACCCAACGAATCTGTTCCTCACATTATCTGTTCCCCAGAGGAATATTGCTGGCTGGCAAAAATACAGGTGTTTCGATGAGCTGGCTGGGAAATTTTGTTATTGATAGAGGTTTTGCCTGGGAATTACTGACTTTTTCAAGCATTTCAACCCGAGCTGGCTGTAGAAACTCTGAAGACTGAGGAGGACGACTAAAAAAAAAAAAAAAAAAGAACCCCCTTCCTCTCCCAGAGAGTAGTCGTTTCGGATCGAGGGATTTTGAAAGCATGCGGAATTCCTTGCTGGGAAATAAATTTGATCAGCTGGCTGGGAAACCAACCAATTTTATCTAGCTGGCTGGGAAATTTCTTGTGTGTCTTGCTGGGAAAAAGGAACAGATAATGTTTTCCCAGCAACACTGAAAAACACCTGAAAATGCCTTAATAACATTTATTTTCAATAACTGGGGTAAAATAATACAGTTTACAACAAATTGGTCGTTGGGTGCCCCTGGTTTTCTGGCCTTTTATTACTAATGGCGCTCACGTTTATTTTAAATGGAGTATCGAGAAAGAAAAATTGTGAAGCTGATATTTTTTTCGCGTGAACATACATTTTCAAGTAGCGAAAATTTGTTTAAGCACTACAAAATGTTTACTAACCATTACCCGAAGGAACACCTTTTAGAAGCTGCAAGGAAGCCGCTGATGAATTTTGCACAAAAACCTCGGCCCCTAACACCGGAAAGCCAGACTTGGAAAGTTTTTCAGTGGAAGGCTCGCTAAGGAAGAGTTTCTAGAGCTTGCCCTCCCGCAGGTCGCCAGAAAGGTGCAAACAACCTGGTTCATGTCTGAAAAGAGCAAGATCTAGAAGGGGCAGTCAAAATTGTGTTTCTTTTATTGTGCGAAAATTTATTTTTGCCTCAATCCCAAATAAGAACCTGCTGTGTCTTGCAATTCAACAGTGAATTGCTATTAGGCCAATAAGAGAATCAACATCAAGTTCAACAAAGAGGCACTCCCAGGGGTTTGGCGAAGAAAAGAACATGGCTAATTTAAACTGGGGAACAGAGTAACATACATACATACATACATAATCTTTATTTAACGTGGATAGAAACACTTAGCTGAAGCTATTTTACAGGTTTTCCACAAAATAATATTAAAGAAAAAAAGAAATATATACATAAAAATGTAAGAATATGAATAAAATATCTAGTATCTAAAATTTCAAAATTTAGGTAACTAAAATTTAATGTTCCTCACTGGTTTTTTTAACAATATCAAAATATTTTAGGGAACAAGGGAAGAAAACCAATTTAAATTTTAGGGATCAAAAAGCTGGGAACAAGTTTGAAAGTAATTTGGGGAACAAGGAAACACAAGCAAATATGTAAAGGGAACAAGGACTCCTCTCCCCAGGAGGGCCTCATCAAATGTTCTGCATCTATCCAACAGCTCAAACAAGCTATTCCAACAATTTTTGAATGACCAACAAGAAAAGAACACTCTCTTAGAGAAATAGATTATTTACAATAACACTTAAGCATGCGAAACAATGATCAGATGCTTACGAGCACCCTCATGCCCATGTTTGTAAAAAAGCACCATGAAGTATTCCTTGTGGCTGGCTGGTTTAGGCATTGTTTCATCTTTCAACATTGGGCAAAACCAAAATCAACTCCATTCTCAGAGGGCACTGGGGAAAGAAGCTAGAAGAAAAAACTGGCCTTGATCCAATTCTCCGAAGGTAATCTTTACAGAATAAGATCATAGAAGGAACACTTTTGAGTGCCAACCTTAAGCCTTTTAAAACAAGCGCAAACAATATTAATAGTCTTTAAATTCACAAAATGTCAAACAGCATATTTTAGTCTCATATTCAATTAGATTTGGCTGCAATGTTCCTTAAAACTATGCAGAACTATTTACCATAAAATGTGGAACATTTCCTGCCTATCTAAATATGCCGCAAAAGGGCTCTGAAAAGCAAACAGTTAAGTTTTTAGATTAAGATACACAATACCTAAAAAATAAATTACTTGATGTGATCAAGACATTGAATGACCAAGCAATAAACAAATGGCAGCAATGTATGTTATGTGCACAAAGTGGGGAAAAAAATATTCCTCAACTGATGTTTCAATATGCATTTAAATAAATTTTCTATCAACAATTCAAGGGACTGACTCTTCACTGGTATTGATTTACATTTCCATGATAAGTTTGAAAGTGAATCTGGCAACCACAGTGCCCTATGAAATGGGGCAAACTCTTTAAACTAACATTGTACAAGGGACACCATTATTGATGCCCTGCGAAGAACAAAGATTAAATTGAAAGAAGAGTTGGTCTGGAGTTTATCCACAATGGACAGTTAGTGGCTGCATTCACCAATGTAGAGAACAAACACATCAAGTTTCTTGTCAAGCAACCAGGTGTTCAAGGAGCTATTCAATTTCCAAAGAACTATGGTAGTGTGCAACAGTACCTGGGTGAATTCGGGTACCTGGCCTGAAACTGAAACTTGTGGAGCCAAACAACTTGTTGAGCTAAGTACTTAAACTGGGTAGATAATTATGTCTACAAATATGGTCTATTCAACCAACAGTTTCTCCTAATTTTGTGTACCATTCACTTAATGGTTCCTTAATTAAAAAATCGCTAATTCAATTAAGGATTCAAGTCCTTTGAAATCATCAAAGTTACTTTGTGCCACCAGGAACAAACGAAAAAGTACAAGCACTTAAGACAAACAGCTCACAAAAGATCACAAAAGGCAGGACTCCGTTTAAAACAGCAAAACGGGCCGGGGATCCTCGAGTCACTAAAAAGTCCTGCATGCTACGTAGATGTTTGCAGAACGATCGCAAGTTGTAATCACTGAAAGAAAACTCCAATCCAGATCTGATAGACGATGGTCGTGCAAGACTCACCAAGCAAATGGAACACCCGACAGGATTGTTTGTTGTCTGGCACAGCAGATGAACGAAAAATTGTTCCCCTCACTAATAAGTTCCAACCCAAGACCAATCTTGCCCAAATACAACAACAATTTGGGCAGCAGGCAAACTCATCACAAGCCACCGAAGTTGGCATAAAGCAGCATAGCGCTTCACCTGAAGTTCGATCAAGATGGACACAAACAAGAGCTGAAAAAACTTCATAAGGTCAGACGACCAAATGTGATTGATCAGTTATCGGACATCAAAGTGCTGAACAGTACAAACCAAGGGATTTCGTCGTAAAAATGTTCACTCAGCAACGTCTTCTTCTTCTACAGAATAAAGTTCAAAAGCGATCCTGGTTGTTAATCACATGCTAGACCAATCCATAAACTGGATAAAGTGGATTGGCAAATTGATTGCCAGAACAATGAGTCATGTTCAAAGAAGCGACGGTCAAGAGAGTCACAACAGAAGGCTGAGCGAATGTCCACCGATCTAACCAATCAGAATGTAAACAATTGGCGTGACGTCGGATAGCAAAAGGATAGCAAAAGGATAGCACAGTTTTTCCCTCTCGCTGAATTCTGATTGGTCAGTTTAAATTTCAGTAGCTCTCGCCGTATGCAAGGAAACATGGAGAGGGAAACGTTAAAGGTAAGTTGAAATCTCTGTTCGATCTTCTACATTTTTGTCTCAAGCGAATTAGTTGTATTACCGCCGATGTTTACACAAGGCGCGCTGTGGTTGGTTGGAAGTTGACATCACGCATTATTGGAAATGGGAAATCTTGTTGATTGCAGGCAGTTACTCGATCCTTCTCCTTGCCCCCATCCCCTTCGCTTGCTTTTCGCGTGACCACTTATGCAGGTATCAATGCTTAAAAAGAGGGGGGGGGGGGGTACGGGGAAAGGTACGGCATTTGAATTTTCCTTCAATTTTTTGGTCAAATTCCCGACCCTTGGGACTGGAAAATAGTTCAAATTTGATAAAATATCCACACTTAGCCCCAGCTCTTCAAACGATGGATAGCGCTATCCGCCGGATAAATCACTAACTACTGGATAACTCAATTGGTTTTGCTTGTGTTTATCCGGTTGATAGTGATTTACCCGGTGGATAGCGCTATCCATTGTTTGAACAACCGGGGCCAGGTAACAAAACAGTGTACTGACTTGTATTAAAAGTACTGAAGTACTTTGTACGTCTTTAACTTCTGTTATCGACAGTAGATTAAAGAAGATTGAAGTTGAATAAAGGCAAGACAAAAAAACAATTCCTGAGAGTTTCAGATTGTTTCCCAGTAGCGGAAACGGTGTTGAGAGGATATTGCGTTCCTTACTAATTGAGCTTCATTTATCTGTGCTAGTACTAAGTCACCTGAGCTGTCTTAAACAGGAACGTTTTTAATGTACCTTTCCAGAGAGATTACATTGATTTTTCTTCACCGTTTACTCAACAAAATGAATACTACGAAATCGTCACGTGTAGTTAAAAAAATGTCAAATCCAAATCCAATTTCTTCGGCCCGATATTAAACATATGAAAATATCAAAAAATTGAATCCAACTGACAGTTGAAAGGTCATTTAACAAACCTAGATGATTATCTTGGTTACTCCTTGTGAATAAAACTGGTTTTAAGGTCAAAAAAGTAAGCTAAGTTTAATCGGGACTCTGCTCCAGCTCATTTCAATGATTTAATACAAAAGGCTGTATTTTACCAAAATTGAATTACAATATTATTCAAACAGCCTATGCATTATACTGAAAACCAGATGGAACGTTGTAGCCGTATTGCACCATAAAAATATAATAATTAATTCATGCCAACTTCACACATGCCGATATTTTCCAAGATGGCGTCTCCTGGTACACCAGTTTAGGACTCTGCACGGTGAAATTCAAATATCCGCAGCATGGAGCCACATTTGTGGCAAATTCCCCAGAGAGGGGACAGAAAAAGTGTTCAAATGCCGCACCTTTGCCCGTAGACCCCCCCCCCCCCCTCCCCCACCCCTCTCCGTCTAAACATTAATACCTGCATTACATTCAAATGATCACTCGAAAGTCAACCCCGGTGGAAAGAAGCTTCTAAAAGTCACCAAACCGCCTGTTACGCGGGGTACTCTGAAAGTACTACGAAAAGCACTGATCTGTGGAATGGGTGGGGATTTACATGTCTCTGCTCGGGCCACTTTGGCTTGTAAATTGTTCAAACTGTTAAGAGGTATTGGCAGAACTGAGCGCATATGGAAGGCTCTATAATCGTGGAAAAGCTCTCGGGGGAGATTTGAAAATGCAGATAATACAAGACATTATCGGAAAAGGGGGGGACTTCACCACAGGTTTCTTCGTGGGAAGTTTTGCTACGATTGCCAAAGAAAACAGAGTTAAATTTTGAAAACGTATTTTTCCATCTTTGCGGTCGTTATAATACACCTTAAGCCAATGGAAAAGGAATTTCATCAAAATGTTTCACGAAAGTGGGCGGGGCAGGAACTCGGTAATTGGAGCCCATTCCATAGATCGGGGGTTTTCGTAGTAGCTCTGAATCCGCTCCAGAGAATTTTGTAATTTTTTGCAGTTTCAACTTAACCTGCTCATCACTTAATTGTAGTAATAATAATGGGTACAAGCATTTCAGTTAAGACGAAATATATGATGTTTTAAAATGGCTCTTCTGTTGCTATGGTAACTTATTCGTTTGGTAAGCAATAATTGGTGTTTCAAATGTTACGTTTTTGTTTTCTGATGTCGTAAATTGGCTCAGTACAGAAATGTACTCCTCAGTAAATCAATAGGTACGACCTTGAATCATTTGCTAAATTACTTGCATTTACTATACACAGTTAATTTGAAGCGAATCAAAGAGGGCATCTCAACTTACATCCTTTGTGTAAATTAAACTTGTGCTCTCGACATTTATCTATTTATTTATTTATTTATTTATTTATTTATTTATTTATCTACTCCAAATAGACACAGAAGATTGTATTAGAGTAATTAGAAGGTAAAATAATAAGAGGAGAAGGGCATGATATAGTGAAAACTAATTCAGTGGTGCCCAAAAGAACACTCAGTTTGTATATATATAAAGAACACTCCGTTTGTATATATATCACAATGCTTGTGATATATATATATATATATATATATATATAACTGCAGACAGTACTGTTTCGGACTTGTGGGCCTCATCAGTGAAGTGGTGATGTGTGGGATGGTGGTTAAGCTTATAAAGACACCCCAAATGTCACCCACATGTGGTACATCTAAGCCACGCCAGAGTGCTCAAACTAGCGAGCTAGTGAGCATGCGCAATTGCTAGCGGCAATGACTCATCCCAGTAGAGTGCTCAATTTGGACATGAAAGGGAAAGCTTTGTAATGCCAAAGAGCTATATCTAACTGCAGACAGTACTGTTTCGGCCTTCTGGGCCTCATCAGTGCAGTGCTGATGTCTGGGATGGAGGTTAAGCTTATAAAGCCTCCCCAAGTGTCCCACGCATGTGGTACATCTAAGCCATGCCAGAGTGCTCAAACTAGCGAGCTAGTGAGCATGCGCAATATATCTATATATATAGAGTTAAGAGGGTCTCTCGAGCCAACAGCGCATCTATACCCCCAAGAGGATCACAAATGGATTCACGTCACAGTCCAAGCCTCGGCGAAATGTAGTTAATTAATGAAGTTTGAAGGGACCAAGGACGGACAACCCCTGGATGATATTTTCATTGGGAGAAAAACTTTTTATGCCCTGAGCGGGATTTGAACCCACGTCCCCCTGATTACCGGTTGGGTGTGATCACCACTACACTATCAGAGCAACCATGCTGGCTACATGGCCAATCTAGATAGCGAATGGGAATTACGTGGTCATCCCGGGCCCATGTTTTTCCCCAACTAGATGACGCTGGATCAACCAGAACGATGATTCACAGGCGGACGAGAGAGAAGAGGACAAATTGTATACACGTTAAGAGGGTCTCTCGAGCCAACACCGCATCTCTGCCCCCCAGGAGGATCACAAATGGATTCACAGTCCAAGCCGCGGCGAAATGTAGTTAATTAATGAAGTTTTGAAGGGACCAAGGACGGACAACTCCTGGATGACATACATATTGGCCCTATGATCAAGAAAAGAGGACGACGTAGACTGTGACCAGAGAAGTTATGAGGAGATCGAGGGACAGAGAAAAGTTCAGATACATGATGCCAGAGTTGATGGATTTTGGTGTGATACAGTCGAGCTGATTTGAAGTGGTGGTGAAAGTGAAGAGACGATAAATATCCGGCGCTGAAACTAATGAGAATAAGGAGTGAAGAGCGACGTGGGACAGAATGCCTGACGAGTTGTGGCGCGTGTAGCATTGAGAAGAGCACCAGAACTAGTGAAGGTGACGCTGCCCCTGGAAACAACCTGATGGATGGAGAAACTGTCAAGAGACCTACAGGAGACACAAGGTTAGCGGTTCTGGAGAAGGTAAGAAAGACGACCAGGAAGGCAGACCACAGAGGTAGGTGGGCACAATCAGATTAAGATGGCACTAAAACTGTAACAAGATTGCTGGTGTTAAAGGGGCCTTGCGACGAGGAACGTGGACCATGGACTTTTCTAAGACTCCCTGAGTGAGTTTGACAGACATCATCAAAGGCTGATACGTCGAAATGACAGAACACATGTAAACGCCGGAGTACACTGAGTGCAGTGAGAGAGTACAGTGAGAGAATAAAACTGGCGAAGAGTTCCAAACGGAATGATAATTTCCTTTGGTAGCATCTGACACAACGAAGTCTTGAATCCTCAGAACAGTTGACGGAGGTCATCAAGATTAAAACATGAAAGTCAAATAAAGAGATGATTACCATGGACACAGGCTTAAAATGCGTCGTCGCAGGATGCTTCAACGCCGCCCGAGTCTTCAATGTAATTAATGCAATCATGGTGAAAATCTGGGCGAAAAATATGAGCCAGAGAGTAATTGAGGTCAGCTGTGGGGAGGCCAAACGGAAACGGGTCGAAATAGATGGTCTTTCCAGTGGTAGCTGAGAAAGATGTACAACGAACAAAACAAAACAAAACAAAACGGCGGACAAATGCGGTACTCGATCGGTATCACTTACAAAGCGACCTAGCCGAGTAAATGTATTTTTTTCGGGAAAATGGACTCTAGCCGATCATCGATTGGAAGAAACCCATGTGCATTGTGTGAATGAAGGTAAGCATTACTTTATAGTTTCATGTTGATGTTTCGGGTCCCACTCAACACTGACTGACAATCTCAAGGGAATGTATTTTCTAAAACGGCAACAGTTTTAAAATTCGATATCCAGTTTTCACCTTCAATTACTTATGTATCGTGATGTCTTCTATATTTCTGTGCTTGGCCTTTTCAGAAAATCAATTCATTTGGCATTCAAATTTGCAGAAAATGATCGTTTTATTGTATGTTTTTGAATTGTCTGGAAACTACTTCCACACAAAAGGCTGTTTCTTCAAAGGCCAAGTGCAGGTTTAAGAGTTTAAGTATCCTTCATTTCAAAAATATCATTGCACATGTTAACGGTTATGGAAAAGTGTTGCCATTTTTCATTGAAAATGGTCTATTTTTCATGGACTGTCGGCCTCCTTAAAGGTCAACCACGTGACTAAGTCACGTGATCTCTTGTCAGCGTAATTGAAATTTTAAATGCTTTCAGTGGACCAAATTTCGTTTCATTATATTGAAACCTCTTTGAACAACATTAATTTATGTTACAAAAGGGCATTTTTCACTCTGGGCCCATGCCTTAATTTACTTGAGTAGCAGACGTGTGATTCGGGGGAAGAAACGTCGGGAGAACAGCGGAATGGAAATCATGGAGTTAGAAGGATGCGGCGACGGCAACGCCAGAAAGCAAGAATATCACTGGTTCAAAAAGGAAAAATAATTGTGCTCAGAACGCATTTCAGTCGATCTCTTTGCCGTACTCTAGAAAACAACAACGTGAAATCACCAATATATGGACAGAAATCAAGTGAGGCCTAACGCTACTGTGCATATGATGGATGAAGAACCTTCGCTGATTTACAGCATCAGCAACTTCTGTTGCATTACCCAAGGACAGACAAAAATCTCTGACCTGGGTGGGAATGGAACTTAAGACCTGCGGATTAGATCACCGGAGGTCGTGGGTTCGACACACGCTACTTAAGGACAACATTCATTTACACTGAAATCACCAAATTTTGTGTTTTGACAACAACATGAGCATACAACGATGAGCCATCCATTTTTATCTTTACTTTAAAAGCGGTCGTACTGGTTACCCCAGTAGGGATAGAAGAACCAACCGCAGAGACAATGGAAGACGAAGAGGTGGTGAACGGGAGGAAGAGTGTTAAATGGAGGAGCAGAGAACGCAGGCCAGATGGTCAACTGGTTAAAGGATGCGGTGGACGAGTTGGGCATGAAGTTGGCGGAAATGTGCTTTACACCTTATTGGTGGAAAGAGTTACCTCAGGACCCGACCCTGTGCGCTTCCAATCCTAGCAATAATTAAGGGGTCGAGAGGCGTTCTTGTCCCCGGGCGTGATTTGTGTTCACGTTGTCGGCAGATGTGCAGGAAGACGATCTCACTGAAATCCTCGCTACGAACGGCGAGACCAGAGGAGAGGCCGAAAGGAACGTGAAGGTGAGGCCAGTCACTAACAGCAAATAATGCTGGGATGTATTCCGAATGGCCTTCTCCAATTGATCGTAAAATTCGTGTTTTATCTCCTCCTCCGCGTCCTCTGTTGGTGCATAACAGACAATCACAGTCATTTTGACGAACTTGGATTTGAATCTTACCTTGAGGAGCCTATCTTTGATCGGCTTCTACTCCAAAACTGTTTTCTCTACCATCCTGTTGACAATGATGGCAACTCCATTGCTGTGATGGTTATCTGTTCGGCCGGAAAGAGTATAGTGTGACCTGTAAAAAGCCACCTCCTTCCCGAGTATATCCATCTTGCCTCACTCACATAGAGAACTTCGATGTTATAGTTCTCCATTTCTCTTGTAACTTGCTTTAGCTTTCCTGTTTGGTAAAGTGTTCTAACATCCCCGCATCCTATCCGTAGTTTTGATTTAGGATTAAGGATATCCGGTTTTGAGATGCCAGCGCCCGGCCGGTTGGGTTTGGCTGTCATCTGTCATCATCCCCAGATTCTGGGGTTCTTCATTCCTTGCACCATTGACATCCTGTTCTCTGATATTGGTTTCTGTAGCATCAACTGTTTTACGGGGTGGGGTTGCACGCCCCACGCCCCATCCTCGTTTCTCATCCGGGCTTGGGACCGGCCATGGCGGAGTTGTGTAGCTGTACTTTAACGATTCTTATTGTAACACAGTCATCGAATTCTTATTGTACTTAGTTTGATGTCCATGATACATTCAGTTATTTCTTTTACAGGATTGTGTTGTTTCGTCGGTGTTTGACTGCTTTTGCCCGTCCGGCCTGTGCATTTTCCTTTTTCGATTGTTATGTCCTCATCTGCTTCCTCTGTCGCTCTCTGATTCTGTATGCTTTGCTCATTTCCTTTCCGGCATCCATCGTTGGATTACCTTACTCTGGTGCTTGGTCGCTTGCTGCGCATCATGATATTCGTTGTTTGGTTCTTCACGAAATGCTACACAAGAGGGAGTTTTCCCTATGACTATATGTAGTGAGATGTTTTCTTATATGCTGTTTCATGTACCTCACTATGCACACTACTTAGTCGATTGCATGAACATTTATGTTTATTTTGGGCGTGCTGTTGTTTTGTTCTCCTTTGGCGTTCCAGTTGCACCGTGTGCAAATTTTATGTTGTGTCACGAGCTGATCAAGGGGAGCTCTATGTCCACGAATTCCTTGAGTCAACCCTTTCCCGAGTAAATTTATTTTTAGGAACAGGGCCCAGGTTTCCCCGCGAAAAGTATCATATTTCCCTTGACGCTGAGATAGCTCTGTTTTGATTGGTTTTTACAACAGTGGGAGTGCAGAACCTCCCAAGGGAGGTGTTCTATAAATACCTCTACTCGAGACACTTATGTCCAGGTTTGACCCTAATTAGATGCACGCCCAATTTTGACATCCAACACGAATTGTCCCTTTACGTTTAAGCATTTGCCGCCTATTTTCAACAATAAGGTAAGCGTAAAGGTTAGCGTTATTTTTAGCTTTGGGTAAATGCAGCAATTAATCTTTACTTAAAGAGCGGCATTTGGGGGACACTTTGTGACATAAATTGTCTGTATTCCGAGACACGAGTGGTGTTGAAGTTGGCGAGAGGAGCAAGGGGACACTTCGTGACGCTTATTGAAATCCGCGTGCATCTAAGTAGGGTCAAACCTGGACATACCACTCGAGAAAGGCTAAGTATGGTAGATAGAAGCTCCCCTCGATGGGCTCCTGGTTGTGCATGTTATGGAGATTTCTCACGCTTTTTTTTCTTGAATTCTCCTCCGTTGTCCCTAAGCAGCGTTTTCGGAAATCGAAACATGTAAAGCTGTTTCTCTAACTCAGTGACCACTGGAGTACTGTGAGAGGACTGATCCACGAGCACTTTGTAAAGTGATCAGAAATATGAAAAAAGCCATGTGTGTGGTTGTTCTTGACGATGACATGTCAAGCTTTTTAACTCAATTAACGAGATTTCTTCTTGATTCATGAAGTCGTCTGTTTTAATTGGATAATTGATTGCATTGTTTTAGTGGTCGGCCGTTTACTTATCTGTTGCTGGGGGAGGCTGCACGTTGTAACAAGCAAGTGGAAAACCCTCTACGTCATGCCTGAATAACCTTTTCTGGTGTAGGCTCTCTCTTGGCCCTTCCTCGGTGTGCTATGGTAGAATGCGAAGTAGAAAGATTTTAGATATTCTTGTCTTCGAGACCACATATTTGGTTGCTAGTCGAGTCTTTTTTCGTCATTGGCAGGCACTTGCCAGTTAATTTCTTGTCCATAATTCGACGCTTGCCTTGTCGGTCGATGCTAGGAGCGCTAGTTTCGCCTTTACTGTTTGCCTCTTCGAGCCATTTATATGCTTTGTTCGTAAAAGTAGTCCTCAATGCAGATTTCTACTGGGCTGAACTTGGTTAAGAGTTTGATTTCAGTTCTTCAAGCTCTGAAGTAGATTTTCATATACCGGACTTAAAGGGCAGAGGACAAAAGAGCCACTGCTATTCCGATTAGACCTTGCTAATTAGGTATTGTTATGTTCGCTTTGTTCTTTTGTTTTATGGACATTAATTAGGTCGGATCCGGTACATGAAAGACCAGCTGAGCTCTACGAGTCAGTGCATACACCTTATTCCAAAATAGTCACCTTTAAGTATTCTTTTTTTTCATGCAAATTGTTTGGCCCTTATGGCCTCGTTCAAGGTTAAATATTCTTTTTGAATCTTACGTTTGAAATCCAGGTCATAAGGGCCAATTTTGCATGGAAACAAAAGAATACTAAAATGGCGGCCATTTTGGAATAAGGTGTATGGATTCACAATGTTTTCATGTCAGACCATGTGGAAAAATAAATGCAAATTACAGTATGACCACAGAGAAATCTCTTGAATTTATATTTTTTCACCGAGAAGTGTCAGAGCCTCCTGGGAATAAACTAGCTGAGACATGTAGGGAGTAACCCGTACCTACACGCAGTGTTTTGTAGTAGTGAAAGTCAAGGATTTTCATTTGACAGGGTTCAACAAACGGGAAGGGTAGTACAATTAACATTGCGGGTGTCAAAAGGTAGTAGATACAAGAGAAAAACAGTGACACAAAGGAAAAATATTGACAGTGTTGTTGGTGGGGGGGGGGGGGGGGGGGGGGGGGGGGAAGCAGAGGAGGTAAGAGCAAAGGGTACGAGGAAAGGGCGGTAATGGACTGTGTTAAGGTCAGATTTCGGACCTTTTCTCTGCTTTGTTTTAACCCCCCTCCCCCCTTCCCAAAATACCACGCCCCCTTTTAACGACACCCCATAAAGAAAATCGCTTTTCAGACTGTTGGGTTGACCAAAGAATTTTAACTAGGTAGAGAGTACATATTCAACCTACTCTTGGACAAAATTGTTGACACACTTTGCAAACCTTGCCCTCTCACAATGCTGATCTGGTAAATGGGCTCAGAACCTCGCGCGCAAACAACATTGTGAGGGGGAAGTAAGCCGCAGAAGCTTCAAATTTGTATAGGCCTGTTGCAAGGAATTTGGGTAGAGACTGTATACAAAATGCGAATTACACATTTAACCCAGAGAAAAACGGGTTCAACCCGAAACAGTATATAACCATCAACGTATAAGTGTAAGTAACGGAGTGCTTATTGGAAGGAGTGTGGCAATACAGTTAGTCTTCGACACTTAGAGAAGAAGGAAGTATCTTGTAGTTCAGCTTTGTTTTGGGAGCATTTTCACTATTATCTATTACAACATAGTAGATCACGCACGGAACATTGCAAGGTAATCAACTTGTCAAACTACACTCCAGATACCCGCGATACACGCGATTAGAAAATTAATCAAATATTTGTTCACAAATAGGGTTTTTGTGTCCATTCCCTCCTTTGTTGATATTTAGGTTCACGGAGGCCTGGGCAATGGGTAGGAAGAAATTGATATGACGAACATCCCCGTTCGTCATATCAATTTCTCCGTTTTATTTTTTTTCCTTGTCGGAAAAATGGAAACGTTGCACAATAGGTCTTTCCTGTCATTCCCCTGCTAAGTATTGTCTTTTTGCCTAGAGTCTTCTGCGCGTATCTTTGGTAGGTTTCAGGGAGCAGTAGAAATGCGTAGATTCAGGTAGATTCTATCCAGTGGACACTCCACAAACATGCAATGGAGCTCAAGAATGGAACGTCAATTCGATAAACAACACCAGCGGTGAAAAATGAATATGTGGAATCTTAAAAGTGACGAATAACGGACTTCGACAGCAATTGAATCTTTCGCTGTCTGATATTATAGTGAGCTGTATTTCTAATATTTTACTGTGGTGTTATGTACAACGCCGAAACTAAATGGCAAATTCTTCGGTAACTTTTTCTGGTTGGATATGGAGTTTAACAAACTCAGAGAAGGAATCGAAAACAGCCAGATCTCTGTTGTCTGGCTATTTATAATTTTATTAATTCGTACTAAACTCTGCACAGTGTTCAGGTGACAAAAAAAAAAAACAATTGGAAATTTCACTATTTTTTGTTAGTCAACAATTATTTGAAAGAAAGCTTGTTGTCCACTTTTTGCTTCCTCATTCAAAGACAAGGTTCTTCAAAAAAGGGTTTGGTCCTGAACTCCGGTGAGAAATTTATTTCGTTGCGTATCATAGGTTTTCGACACGGTTTTCGACACGGAGTGTGTTGCTTGTTTGCACACATTTTGTGTTTTTGCCTCTAATCGCAAATATGTTGTTTGTGTCAATAAAAGTTTTGCCCGGAAAAGGTTTTGTGAGATTTTTCTGCCTTCCCATCTTGTTGTGTAAATGTTAACTAATTTCCATACGTGGGTTGAAATTTGATACGCGAGCAGTTTTCATAAAAATGACAGCAATTTTGTGGCAAATGATTAATGGGTAGCCATAGTTTTTAACGTCAGAAAAAGATTTGTTCACTCATTCTCTTGTAAAATGAAGTTTATTTGGGAAGCCCTCAATATTTCTTTGAGTGTGGTTCCTGGTTAACCCAGTTTATTAAATATTGCTACGACTTACTATTGCGAAGATTGTTTACATTACTCATTAACACGAAGATTTTTCAACAATTTGATCTAACCCAAAATCATTCAGATAGTAAAAAACTTCATATCTATTATCCATTTCCTTCGCGTTTATGTTTGTGAGCATTATGATTTGCGATAATTCATGTGTTCGCAAGTTTGTTTTTGCATCTCATAGATGTTAAGATTTTCAATTCAACAAACTCTGTTTTGATGGGTCACCCAACCTCATTGTGTAAATAGTTCACCCTGAAGTCAAAATAGATACGTTTTGTTTCTGAGGAAACGAAACAAAAAATAAGTAGTGTTTCGTTTCTGGACTGAGCAGCCCCAGGGACGATTAGAATGTCAGTTACATTAGGGGACAGTTTAGCTGTTTCTCATGTAATGTAAATCATTTTAATACCGCACTTCCTTGAGTTCCGTTTCTTTTCCTTGTGGCAAAAACTGTGCTACCTGTCCTTACATTTTCCATCGACTAACCAACTACACATTCTTATCTACTGCGGAACACGCTCCATTAATTCCCAGATAACTTGCGAAACTAAAAAACCTTATCTTCATGATTTTATGTACCAGATATCATCTAAAGTACATAGGAGAAACTAAACGAAGTTTAAAAGACTGTTTTCATGAAAACCTCCGCACTTTAGATAACACTAACACCAGATCCAAAAAAAATTTAAAAAAATAATAAAAGAAAGCATAAATATCTAAGTTCTTTCTCTTCACGTTATCAAGAGGACATATCAATGGATAGAGTCTGTATAAATAAGATCTCGAGGCTAAAATACTTTCTATATGAAGTGTCTAATTCAAGTATCCACTATTAATTAACATTTTTCATGATGAAAAAAAATATAGTAAGCTTACTTGGGACAATGTTTGAATTCAAAACAAAGCGGAAAACAGCTTAGCTTCGTTTCCATGCTAGACGTTTGGTTCCGTATTTTGAAAGCCGGACTAATTTAAGTTACGTTTTTATATATCGATGTATAGGTTATGTATACAGTTTAGATAGCCGACTGTACTCTAGTTTTGTTGTGTGTTACTTTTGTGTTCGACGTGTCTTTAATCGTTTTTAATTTGGCTTCTTACTTTCCTTAGCTTTTATAGTTATTGAGGAAGTCATTTCTCTTTGTATTATATCATTTCCTTTATTGTAATTTGTTTTGTTAGTTAAAGGCTACTAAAGTTGTTGTTGTTGGTGGTTGACATGTTGTTAGTTCACCCTTTTCACCACCATGTCTAGTCTGTCATGACACTCCTTGAAGTGACAATTGTAAGTGGGTGTAGATCTTGCCTCCTTGGCCGCTTGCCTAAATTCTAAATAATCTAAGCGTCCTTTTCCTGATCTTATTATATTCTTCGCATATTCTAAATTTTCTCTCAGGCCGAGCTATGAGACAAGCTGTTGATAGTTTTCCCCTCTAATGTCATTGATATCAGCCTATATAGTTGACTGCAATCACGCAAGAGAGACCTTTAGAATTGAGAATATAATAATTTTAATTTCAATTTTTGACACTCAATCTCAGATGTATCCAGGCGATGTTTTTCAGCTAAAAATGGTCAAACATCAACGGAATCTAAATCAATTATTTGTCGCGGTTACTAAATGTTCAATCCACCATTGTGTTTTGCTACGTTTCAGCTTCTCAAATTGTGACCTTTTCCAATTCATCCGATTGCAGAAATGTGATGCCATCAGTTCAATCAATTACACAAATAGCATTGAAATTGTCGATCTACAGTTTAGAATGTTGCACAGTTGCTCCTTTTTATTTCTCACTCACTCTGCTCTTTTCTTTTTCCCCCTATGCAATTTGAATTTGAGATCTAACAAAAATACTTTGGGCTTTCGCTGATTTTCATGGGATTAAATGACATGTGATAGAGCATGAACAAGCTGGCATGTAGAATGAATTAGAATAAAATAATGGCATGGAACAGATTTTTGGTGACAATGACAAATTCGACTTAATTGTAATGACATTTGTGATCGATTTGTGCTGTTTTGGGTGCCGTGTCAATAGCTACATCTATAAAGGAACCATGGAATAGGTTGTACTCATATTAATTTGTGGAGTTGGAATCTTGTTGAATGCCATTTAAGTCCTTTTCACAAAGCTTCAACAACAACGATTTCCATCAGCCTCACGTTACGTTCTGGAGGCTGTAATCTCTTCGTACATGCACAGTCATGTTACAGTAGCCGCAAAAATTAAATCCGCCATTATGTGATTGTTGTGGGAGACGATGAATCAACATTTTGTAAGGGAAGAGAGACTATAGGGTCAAAGATTACTTCATTTCATTTGACGCCTTTTCACTAATTCTCATTCAATTAAATTCAGACTATCCAGAGTTGAACACTTCTGGTGTTCTTCAAGGTTTTATCGTATTCATAATGAAGTGAAATATCTCCTTGATTTAGCTCAGTAATGATCATCTTCGTGAAATTTAATGCCTTCTCGATGAAGTTAAACCTCAGAATTTATTGTAAACCGCACCAACACTCATTCCACCCATTGTAATGTCTGATGAGTACTCGACAATTGCATACTAAAATGTTCGCTCCATAAAGCGGCAATCAAAGATAATTTCCACGAAACCTTACCATGCCAGCAGAAGCAGCAGCCCTTCGATCTTCCTAGGTGAGTCAGTCTAGGAAGAAAGAACAGGGGCACCCAACGGAACGCTTCGTTAAGGCCTCTGCTTGCAGGGTAATTAAAACAACAAAGTCTCACGTGAAATAACTAGAGGTTTTATGAAGACCATCTTTAATAGTTGTAGCGTGGCCTTTATGCTTAAACGTGAACACAGAAATAACAAATAAAGCACCTACCGAATTCTGTAGAAGCAAAGACCACTAGCTGAGAGACAACGCAGTCAGAATGGCTGACGGGCGACTTGCAACTGCCTGCATTGATTTTTTAGGCACGTGCTGTTCATATATGAGTTAAAAGTAGCTTTTCTTGTCATGCTAGTTGGAGCTCTCTCGGTTAATACTAAATGCAGAGTTTCAAACATATTTACATCTAAGGTACACCATTGAAAGCCTTTTAAAAAATCAATCCACACGGTCGAGAGATTCTTTCGCTTCGCCTTTGGCTTTGGAATTCGATGCCGAAACCAAAGCATATTAGTAAGAATAAACCCCCAAAGATGTCTTCTTACAGGCGTTTACTCCAGACATAAGCTAAAGTAGTTTGTATGAAATCAATAATTTTCACCCGCCGCGTAACAAATGTATTATCTTCCCTTCCCATGAGCTGCTTGGCCCTCCTAGCTGCCAAAGGCAGGATCAAGGAACTCCAATACACTACAGGTGGCTAAGAGGACCAGGCGGTTCTTGGAACGGGAATCACTGTCTCGCATCAGGGGGGTACAATTTCGTTGTCTTTTGTTCTTGCAAAATCTTTGTTTGAATGTGTGACGATTTTACAGAGATTTTCGATACCTTTTGTAAAAAGATGGGGGCGCCGGGCCGTTAAATATTTTAAACATCAGATTGGCCATGTGAAATTGCCTCATGCCAGGAATTTAATTGAGTCCAGCCTAATTCCTCAAGTGAGTTTCCCCACATGGTTTAGAGTACGATGCACCAGTAATTATTCGAACCGCTCTGTTCTGAAGCTTTTGGAAACTATTGCTTAGAGTGTCATCTATTGAATCCCACACAATACAATGGAACTGACATATCGTTCAATAATTGACCTGTATAAATCAAGAAGCTTCTCGCTTTTTAGAAAGGGTTTAGGTGTTATTAGTATTCTTAATTAAATTCGAGGTCACTTAATGCATTATGCTTTGCAGGTGGGCACAAACATTCACTGAACTCCACTCAGTTGCCATCAGTATTGGACAAGGAGAGTTCTATGTTACCTTCATTGAGAGCGGCGATTCGTGTCTAGACCCGATTAACATAAAATCTGTCTTTAACAAATTAAGAATAAGTTTGTTCATATAAAGCCAGGCTGCAATTTCTTTAACATCCGTATTCATTTGGCTAAGGTCCCACTGGCGCTTGACACCGGCGTCCTAACTGCTGTTATCACCAGTGTAACACTACAATGGATCAAGTTGTGGTAGTTTATCTACACTTGACGTTGTTGACACCAGTTGTTCACCCAACGTCTAGGCTAGCGTCAAACATGGGTCTGCTGAATGATTGGTCGGTCTTAAAATAGATTAGATTGGACCATCTGAAAAGCCCCTATGGGGGGCGGTCAATTAAGTATGCATGTATGTATGTTATAAATATGCTTTGATTTTGCTGCATTGCGTTGGCAACAAACTCTGACAATGATCTTAGGAAATTTGAAACAACTCGACACCGTTGTAACACCGTTGTTACCCCTCAACTTTATCTAGCACAACTGGTAGATTGCAACTTGGGAATGTTAGGTTCGTGTGGTCCGCAAACAATCGCGCTACTCCGTAATCCTAAGACTAGTAGACTAGAATGGAGTGACTCTTGAGGTACCCCACAAGGGATCATATAGAGAGGACCCCTTTATAAAACAACACACTTTGTACACCTGTTGAATGATTTTGTTATGCCCTGTCCAGTGGACCCTCATCAGGTAAAATGCAACAAGAACCTTGTCAGGTTTTAAAATCTTTTATCAGACAGGCAAATTAAAAATAAGCATTTTATAGTGGTGTGTCACATTTTCCCAAAGAGTTTTATCCTACTGTAGGTTCGATTCGGGAAATGAGCCAGCGCTCACTTCCGAAATCACGAACTCGAGTGAGCGCCGGATATCGAGCCTAGTTTTGCCCAAGGTTGTAGGCAGTAGCCTCTGCCCAACTATCGAAGCCTAAGCTAAAGCTCTAATGAGGAAGAATCGACCTCTTTGTCTGTGAATGCAAATTGGTTTATTTAGAAAATAAAGAATTCTGTTCCTTTATTGTTTTCCTTTTTTTTTTTTTTGTTTTCGATAGAGCCTGTTAATCAGAGCGTGATCATGGGGTCAGACTGATCAATGTAACATTTACTGATAAATTTACACGTGAATTCGTACGTGCGTGCGTGCGTGCGAGAAGGGCTGACAAGTGTAACAGAATTCGCGAGCGTGTCAAAAGGAGCATTTACACACATACTGCACCTTTCATCGCGAAATCAGTCAACCGCGAAATGTTACAAATGGAAAACGTGCTCATGTGAACCTTCTGAATATAACAATTTTACAAGGAACTTTTAAAACCTTCCTGTTAGTGAGGGTATTGTAAAGCTACATTTTTTTTTTTATTGCTTAATTTACCTTTAAAAAACGGTACGTGTTTGCGTCACATCACCGTAGTATACATGCATTCCGGCACGCATTCAAACACGCATGCCGGCAGTTTTGGTAAAAGAATTAGAAACTCGAAAAGTGTCAAGGCAAGTTTGTCTAACCGCAAAAGTCAATATCTTTCTTATTCATGAACGGAGTGATTGAGCGTGGAACGTAGATTTATTTTAATCACGCTTTTGGGCTACGTTTCTGAATAGAAATACGAAGTTTGACAAGAACAAACAAACTCGACACGGTTGATCAAGTTTCACTTGGGAAGATTGATTTAAGCAAGAGAAACGTTTCATTTTCAAAGATTTGGATACTCAGCTCTGTATGAGCATGAATTAACGTTCCAAATACACAACTGGACTAGTTAGCTGCGAGTGAATCATGAAAAGGCATCGCCTGAGAGAGTCTTTCACACCTGTGGTTATTCTTGTTTCAGTATTCCATCTTGGACAAACAGCGTTGTCTACCTGTAACAGTGGTATCAACGCTGTAATTACATCTCCGTGTAAATTTGCTCCGGGAATACATTCATACCAGAGCTTGACCATCAGTACGGAAGTTTTTTTGGAGACGACATCGTTGTCCTCGCAGCATTACTTCAACGTGTCCCAGACGTTTAATATTCAAAGTACTGCAATAATAGTCCTAGATTATAACAAAGACAGTACGAATAATCCAGGGGGCGGCGTTAGCGGGTACATCGGCAGCTCTGGTGGAAGCTTTGGAGGAAGAGCTGGTGCTGCCTCAAACACGCCCCTGTCATTGCCACAGGCAGAAACTTACGGTAACGCGTTCGCCGTTGCACAGGCCGGGAGTTGGGGTGGTGGAAACTCCCATACGCGAGCAAAGGGGGGTGGACTTTTGAGAATCTATGCTCGCAAACTTATACTCGACGGCACAGTGCAAGTGAATGGGGAACGTGCACAACAGAATTCGAATGGCGGAGGCGGAAGTGGTGGCGGTGTGTCGATAGAGTGCTATGAAATCGATGGAAACGGAAAATTGCTGGCTTCTGGAGGGATGGGATCAGGAAACGGAGGAGGAGGTTCAGGAGGGAGAATTTCGGTGACGTTTTACCACGGTTCCTTCCCAGGACTGGCTAAAGCATACGGCGGAAAAACAGGTATTCTTTTACACCCTTATCGAAAGAAACCCCTCCTGAAGTATCGTTCTATAATAGGACGGACCAAGACACGACGCACTTTGTCTTCGACGTGACTGAGACAGTTTGCATAGTCTAGTTTTGTTTCTCATACTTTTTAAAAGAATTATATTTTGAGATAATGGGGGTTAGCTATTAACTGGAACAACAAACCTCGCCATCAAAAAAGATTGTAGCTTCAATTGATATTGCTAGGCGATTTTTGTTGCAAAAAGTACTAATGGTCCTTAGTGAAGCCATTGGAAATCTTGCAATTTAGCATAATTCTAAAATGTTAAAAAAAATAATAATAATCCTCTTAAAAATGGTCCTGTAACCAGGTGATAGAAACATATTAAGAAATAAGAACGTTACTCTGGTTGATATTGTATAAAAATATGTACAATGTTTTAAAAGTCCCAACGTTTCGGTTGAACCTTCAACCTTCATCAGGGAAAAGTGAAAAAATAATTCGCAAAAAACAGGTTTCTTATAGTATGCCAAATTCGAGTCTATTATTATTAAATTCTGTCCCTCAAGGCAAGATTTAGAAATTCGTGCGGCAAATGCATGCCATCATCACGATTAAGCGGATTCCTGCAAGTGTCAATTTCCCAAGCCTCAAGAATGCATCGAATGCGCCAATTAGCATTTGTGCGTAGGATCTTGGACGCCTCCCAAGAGCGTATTTACTAAAACATGGAACGACCTAAAACCACCTACAACCACCTAAAACCATCTACAACCACCTCATAAAAAATCTACAACCATCTACAACCACCTCAAAAACATCTACAACCACTCACAAAGAATCGAAAGGCATGATCGTGGCATAAAGGTAAGCAAATTTCCGAATTTGTTAAAAGCCAACCGGATGTCAATAGCGCTTTACCCTGTATTCCATGCTGTAAAGGGTGCTAAAATCGTGAAAAAGGGCATGGAAACGGAACGATCGTCACGAATTTCTCAAATTCCGGGAAATAGAAATAGAGTGCCGGCGCACATTTCCCGGAATTCGGGAAATTCGTTTCCAGGCCCTTTCTCACGATTTTAGTGCAGTTTACAGGATGGAATGCAGGGTAAAGCGCTATTCACATCCGGTTGGTTTTTAACAAATTCGGAAAATCGCTACCTTTATGCCACGATCATGCCATCCGGATTTTTTTGGCTAAATGGTAACCACATATTGTAGTCTCGCTTATTTTATACAATTATGGCTTGTTTAAGATAGTATTCGATTCTTTGTGAGTGGTTGTAGATGTTTTTGAGGTGGCTGTAGATGGTTGTAGATTTTTTATGAGGTGGTTGTAGATGGTTTTAGGTGGTTGTAGGTGGTTTTAGGTCGTTCCATGTTTTAGTAACTACGCTCTTGGGAGGCGTCCAAGATCCTACGCACAAATGCTAATTGGCGCATTCGACGCAATCTTGAGGCTTGGGAAATTAACACTTGCAGGAATCCGCTTAATCGTGATGATGGCATGCATTTGCCGCACGAATTTCTAAATCTTGCCTTGAGGGACAGAATTTAATAATAATAGACTCGAATAGGCCTTATCACGGTTTTCGACGCCATCTTGACGGGTAGGCAAAGCTGTCAGAAATTACAGTGTTTGTATGGGAATCCGACAGCAAATAACTTCTTCCAAAATGGAATTTTTCACAATTTCTGAATCGCAACGTTAAAATACAAGGTAGAAGATTGTACTCAGCAAGTTTGAAGGATGTAGCTTTCCTATAGGTCGCTGAGCTAATTTTTTTTAATTTTCCATACATTTGTCTTAAATTTTTTTTCCCGCGAACCGCGGCTAGACGTTTGTCTACCCAGCCAAATTTACAGACAAATATGTGGAAAATTCAAAAAATTAACTGAGCGTCTTCTAGCTAAGCCACATCCTTCAAACTTCGTGAATACAATCTTCTACCTAGTATTTTAACGTTGCGATTCAGAAATTGTGAAAAATTTAATTTTGAAAGAAGTTATTTGCAATCGGATTCCCATACAAACACTGTAATTTCTGACCGCTTTGCCTACCCGTCAAGATGGCGTCGAAAACCGTGATAAGGCCTATTTGGCATACTATAAGAAACCTGTTTTTTGCGAATTATTTTTTCACTTTCCCCTGATGAAGGTTGAAGGTTCAACCGAAACGTTGGGACTTTTATAAAACATTGTACATATTTTTATACAATTTCAACCAGAGTAACGTTCTTATTTCTTAATATGTTAATTAATCCTCTTTTCGGAGCATAACGACTCGCCCATGGGAAGCTAAAGCAGGAAGTTTGATTGATGTCATAAACATGTAAAGATAAATTACATTGGAAATCGCACGCGCTTATAAGCAACTATACGAATAATTCTCTCAGAAAATATCCCCTTTGAGTTATAATTCTCTCATGTTTCTACCTCTGCTGAGGCAAAGGGATCTTCAAGGATAAAATGGATAAGTTGCACCGCACGGTTATTATATCAAACCGTCACAGTGGATTATCACGCAATAATTTTTTGATTGCACTCACGTGATAAGACGGCCAATTTCGCTATTGTTCTTTCCGCCAACATGGCCGCCGTGAAGTCAGGTGCAATGTCCTGCCTCGTCTTCAAAGCGAGTCTAAGTGCGAAGGTTTTGTAATGGTAATTAGTTCTACTTTACATATGAATGAAAACTAATTTTCATAACTTGAAAAACTTCGCACTTAGACTCGCTTTTAAGATGAGGCAGGCTTGAACTCGGAAATGGCCTATTGCACTGATGTCGTAATCACAAAATTGCAGTAAGATGAGCAAGCCTGAACACATCCTGCGTAAACGGGACATGTGAACCAATACAACCCGGTTATACCAACAAAAATCCTGGATAATGTGTAGTTTATGTTTTCACAAAATATTTAGTCTCTCTGTAAACAAAAATGTATCATATCTGATTTTCCCCTTTGAAGCGTGCTGCAAACCATTACACTCTGCGCCTCAAATATATTCGCTACAGAAATTGACCAATATCAATTTTTAAACTGGAGGGGTATATCTGTGCATTCCTCATAATGATTCCGCTGAAATTCCGACCTCCCCTTCCTCGTCTTCAAATTAAAGTGACAAAAGCATGTGTTGCATATGCAAGTACAATACTTACTCAAGCGTAAAGCGAAAACACATTATGCACAAAAAGTGTTTGGATACTGCGACGTTGTTATCAGTCAGTGCAATAAAATGTATTATTTGCCACATGGCTCGGTTTCCTCTGTTTTCTCAGGGGGTTATATTGAGTTATCTCCCCGCAGTTATTCCCCTCAAAACATCCACAGTGGAAATTACAACACACTATACTTAAATAATCAACTCAGACCATGACAATTTTGTCTTCGCAATTTTTCACTAACATGGATGTAATTTCAATTCAATTCAATCAATCAATCAATTTATTTGTTTATTAGCATTACAATATCATCATAGTCCTAGGCGACCCGCAATTAGCGAAGCTATTCTAGGCAGGCCACCTTTCTTAAGCAAGTCCTGTCTCTGTTCTTGAACATATTATTATTAAATAAAAATCCCAAAATACTTGTAAAATAAGAAATCAGTTAATTAGTTAATTAAATACACAGTTATCAAGATACAAAGCTGAAATATGACCAATTACAATTTAAAATGATTAGACTTGAGTTTAAATTTAGATTTATCAAAAAGTTACTTTAACTTTAACTAGCGGACAAGAGATGTTTGCAAATTTCCGTGCAGCGTAAATTTAAGTCCATGGAGACTACATATATTTGTTTCTTTACAAATCTTCATCAAGCTGTTTTGCCGTCATCTCAAACAACAGTGCATTTTCTAAAAAAACCTCACCAATGTGTAAAATAAGCATTTTATCGGCCTTTTACTCGAGGATATCAGATTTATCCACCTCTGGTTGCGCCCTCGGGCGGAACCAGAGGTGAATAAATCTGGTATCCCCTCGTTTCAGGCCGATAACCCTTACTTACTTTCACATGGCTCGTTTTCCTTTGTTCTTCGAGGCTGATTATATAGAATAAACCCCGCTAATTAACAACTGTCTGAAAAGCTGGGGGGCGGCTTTGATTGTAACAGGGGAGTGCGGGGCTGATATTTTAATAACCCCCTAGGGGATTATTAAAGTTGAAAATCCCCTAGGTGAATATTACAGTAATATTCCCCTTGCACACACCCACATGCCTTCCATTTCACGCACTGACAAACAAAACAACGACTTTACTTCGTCATCCACGACTATGATATCCCTCTTCGACGGTTTCTTCTTGTTTGCTTTAGTCCCTTTTTCAACACTGCCGATTGAGACTTCTTGATGCTCGTCCGAGTGGTCAAAGCTGAACAACCCTTCTGTCGCCTCCTCAACATTAAACTGAGTGTTTTCGTGGTCCACTTGCCGATTGTTCGAAGATACAAATTTCTCTCATCCGTCGGCTTCCATTGATACCAGCCTCGTAGCTGAAGGAACTACCGACTAAATAATGAAAGTGCCTTGCATGATGCGCTATCACTAAAAATTTGAACCCGATATTCCAAATAATCTCTTAGCAAAAATACTTTGAAAATTCGAATTTTGCCAAAGAATGTTTGGTATTATTAGCGCCTTTGCCTCCAAAGAATTTATCAGTTTTTTTATGGGCGAATAACTGGCTTGTTTTCAAGGTTAAAAAGGCTTAAAAGTGGAGCACGATTCAACTAAGTTTTACAAGTTCTTTTACCTTTGAAGTCAACTTGTAAATACTAGTAGCATGATGCCTTCTTTACCAGCCACAACACTCATTATCGCTTCTGCATCCCGGCGAATCTACACAGATCGTAACAATGACGAGAAGTCCTGCAATGGCGAAATGTGCCATTGCTGTGACGTACAGAACAATTCACAGAAGTAGATCCGGTAAAAATAGTAATGCTAATATATTTTTGCCCTACAAAATGTATTAGCAAGTACAACAAGAAAATATACTGCAAAGGTTGGTCAAGACAACGTGAACATAGGCGTTGTTGCAATATTTCGGCTGGCCAACACCAGCCTTCTTCAGGTTTATTGAATGGATAAATGCTTGTTACAAGATCTTTATATTTACCGGAAATGACATAAAAAGGCTACGTGATGTGTTATAAAAACGGAAATGCATAAAAAAGAGGAGAGAGAATAATACATGATAACAAGATGAAAAAAACAAAAGAAAATTAAAAGGTAGCTAAACTAAATTACATTTCATCTCTTCTGTTAAGGCCTGCCGGCTCCAGTGTTTTTCCTCTGTGTATGAGGAATGCCTCACCAGCCTTTCTGATGGAGTCACGACTAGTGTGCAGTTGTTCGAGCGGTATAAGGATCATGTGATCCTCCGCGTGACCACTGGTCAGGAAGTGTCGTGAAACCGCAGTGGGGGTATAACTACAAAAGGGGTTTATAATAGGTCGCCTATGTTCATTAAAGCGGTCTTTAAGACGACGTTTGGTCTCTCCGATGTACTGAAGATTACATTTAGTGCACTGAATCATGTAAATTACATTAGGGGTTTCACAAGTAATATGTTATTTGATTTTAAAGGTTTGTCCAGTACTATAAAAAGTATATTGATTACTGCCATCCTCAATAAAAGGACAGGCGGTGCAACTAGTTTTATTGCACCGAAACGAGCCGGATGGAGACCCAGATTGGTCGGTGTTAGTAGGTTCCGGCAATTTAGCTCTAACTAGAATGTCACTAATGTTTTTACAACGCCGGTAGGCTACTAAAGGGAGATTAGTAAAAACATTTTTACAGCGACCAGATGAATAAAGCACGTTAGAGTGTTTGTGAATTATACGGGATATGTTAGGTAAACCGGGGTTATAGGTAATGACGAATGGAACAGTATCTGTCTGTTGTTTAGGTTTGGGTTTAAGAGCGTCGTTCCGGGAAATGTCAGAAGCACGTCGTATCTGGGTTTTAAGGAAATTAAGTTCGTACGCTCGATTGACGAGGTAGTCCATAAGTTCCTTACAGCGTTGTTTGTAAGTGTCATTGTCGGAGCATATGCGTCGAAGGCGAAGTGCAAGGCTATATGGAATAGAACGTTTAGTGTGGGTGGGGTGGCATGAGGAGATAAGTAAATATTGAAGTTTGTCAGTGGGTTTAGTGTAAAGGTCGGTTTCTATGAGACCATCCTTGAGTGAGACCATCAGATCAAGGAATGAAATATTTCGAACAAGTTCAAATTCGAACAGGACGACGCGCTCACTAACGCACTGTATCTACCTCATACATGGCTCAGATTTCTGGACGATATTTTCGTTATTTGGACTGAAGGTTTAGATAAACTGAAAGTATTTCTCGATTATCTTAATAACCTTCATCCCACCATTAAATTCACTTGTTCGCATTCCCTTACAAATATTTCATTCCTTGATGTGATGGTCTCACTCAAGGATGGTCTCATAGAAACCGACCTTTACACTAAACCCACTGACAAACATCAATATTTACTTATCTCCTCATGCCACACCACCCACACCAAGAGAAAATGAGGGGACAGAGAGGGAGGCTCCCGGTCCAGCGTTTATTTTTAGACGAGCGGAAGTCTGTCTTCTGAGACGTCCGCATGCAGACCCACCTCGGTCTGATGTTTGAATGAATATAAATATTCATCAGCCTTCCACGTGCGCCGCCATTTTCTCTTTTCACTAAGAACCTGAGAGCAAGGCAAGATTGCATGCGGTCGTCTCGGAAGACAGACTTCCGCTAGAACAAAGACTTCCGCTCGTCTAAAAATAACTTTCGTGGACATGACATATCCCGGCCAACGCCCTGAGCCTCCCTCTCTGTCCCCTCATTTTCTTGCCCACACTAAACGTTCCATTCCATATAGCCTTGCACTTCGCCTTCGACGCATATGCTCCGACAATGACACTTACAAACAACGCTGTAAGGAACTTATGGACTACCTCGTCAATCGAGGTTACGAACTTAATTTCCTTAAAACCCAGATACGACGTGCTTCTGACATTTCCCTGAACGACACTCGTAAACCCAAACCTAAACAACAGACAGATACTGTTCCATTCGTCATTACCTATAACCCCGGTTTACCTAACATATCCCGTATAATTCACAAACACTCTAACGTGCTTTATTCATCTCATCATCATCAGTCCTTTTTGCGCCATGGGACGCATAAGGCCTCTACAGTCTCTCTCCAGCGGGAGCGGTCTTGTGCCACCTTTCGAATCTCACTCCAGGTCAGGTGCATGGACTTGAGTTCTTTCTCCGCTGACCTTCGCCAAGTTATTCTTGGCCTTCCCCGTTGTCTTTTCCCCTCTGGTGTCCAGAACAAACTTTCTTTAACAACATCGCCAGAGTCCTTTCTTAATACATGCCCAATCCATGTCCATTTCCTGCGGGTTATGTCCACCATAATGTCCTCTTGTTTACAGATGTTTCGCACTTCCAGGTTGGATACCTTTTGTGGCCACCTTATGCCTAGTATAATGCGCAGGCAGTTATGGATAAAGACCCTCAACTTTTTAACTATTTCCTGAATCGTTTTCCAGCTTTCAGAGCCATAAAGAAGCACTGTCTTTACGTTTGAATTAAAGAGTCTTAGTTTGGTCTTAAGAGAAATCCTTTTAGAACTCCAAATTGGTTTCAGCGATGTAAATGCCTGCCTGGCTTTACCAATACGTGTTTTCACATCTGCATCAGCGCCGCCCTGCACATCAATCATGCTGCCAAGAGAGAACTGGTCGATTTTCTCTACCTCATGCCCGTCTATTCTGATTCGGCAGTTCCTTTTACATCCAGTGCTCATCCATTTGGTCTTTTTTGTATTGATCTTAAGTCCAACTTTACGCGCATTATTGTTTAATCTTGCATTTTTCTCGCTTAGGAGAGATCCAGAGCTGGATAAAAGGCAGATGTCATCTGCGTAGTCCAGGTCTTCCAATACAGTTGTCAATTTCCATCTAATCCCAGTACGTTGGTGACTTGTTGTTTCTTTCATCACCCAGTCTAGGGCAATCAAAAACAATAGAGGTGACAGCATGCATCCTTGCTTAACCCCGGTTTCCACGGCAAACCATGATGTAAGATTGCCTTCATGGAGAACGCTACATGTGAAATCTCTGTACAAAGCTTGTATCATTCTGATGATCTTTAAATTTTGTGGGATGCCATAAAGCCCTAAGAGTTTCCATAGGGTGTCCCGATGCACACTGTCGAAAGCTTTTTCGAAGTCAATGAAATTCAGGTGCAGGGATGCCTGCCATTCCATGCATTGTTCTATTATATTCCTCAAAGTGAAAATCTGTTCGGTACACGACCTTCCTTTACGAAAGCCGGCCTGCTCCTTCCGTAACTGCTTGTCCATAGCCTGCTGAATTTTTGTCAGGATGATTCTGGTAAACACCTTAGACACCACCGATAGAAGCGTAATTCCCCTCCAGTTGTTACATTCTGTGGCATCGCCTTTCTTAGGAATTTAACGATGAGGCCTTTGTGCCAGTCACCCGGAAGCTGTTCTCCTTGCCATATGTGCTCAAACAAGATGAAGAGTACTTCTGTGGCTGTTTCAATGTCTGCTTTTAGCAATTCTGCCGGTATGTCATCATAACCAGGGGCTTTGTTGTTTTTCAACAGCTAGATTGCCTGGCGAACTTCATTTCTAGTAATTCATCTTGTCGCTGTAAAAATGTTTTTACTAATCTCCCTTTAGTAGCCTACCGGCGTTGTAAAAACATTAGTGACATTCTAGTTAGAGCTAAATTGCCGGAACCTACTAACACCGACCAATCTGGGTCTCCATCCGGCTCGTTTCGGTGCAATAAAACTAGTTGCACCGCCTGTCCTTTTATTGAGGATGGCAGTAATCAATATACTTTTTATAGTACTGGACAAACCTTTAAAATCAAATAACATATTACTTGTGAAACCCCTAATGTAATTTACATGATTCAGTGCACTAAATGTAATCTTCAGTACATCTGAGAGACCAAACGTCGTCTTAAAGACCGCTTTAATGAACATAGGCGACCTATTATAAACCCCTTTTGTAGTTATACCCCCACTGCGGTTTCACGACACTTCCTGACCAGTGGTCACGCGGAGGATCACATGATCCTTATACCGCTCGAACAACTGCACACTAGTCGTGACTCCATCAGAAAGGCTGGTGAGGCATTCCTCATACACAGAGGAAAAACACTGGAGCCGGCAGGCCTTAACAGAAGAGATGAAATGTAATTTAGTTTAGCTACCTTTTAATTTTCTTTTGTTTTTTTCATCTTGTTATCATGTATTATTCTCTCTCCTCTTTTTTATGCATTTCCGTTTTTATAACACATCACGTAGCCTTTTTATGTCATTTCCGGTAAAATAGTCTGACGTGTTTTTACTTTAACCTTTTAACATTTTGCACAATCTAAAAACTCAATACTGCGCGCAAAACCGCCTACGCATTTCTCCTGAACGCATGGCCTCTTTTTGTAAACGTTTTCACTTCGTTGACATTTTCTTAGAACAACGCAACCAAGGAATGCACCCGTAATTCATTAGTGGCAATGCCGTATGCCTATAAGTTGACAAAATAGGTCACAACCAATGAGATTTTCTTTAATATCCTTAACTCTACGCACAAATTCGTTGACAGATGAATTTCAAATGGATTTTCTATGCTAAATTGTGGTCTATATATCAGTCAACGTGTTTAAACATTCACGCACACACACTGTTAACAGTGTGCTATAAACTTGAACTTGAACTTGAACTTGAATTTGTGGTTTTCTTGAGTACATGTCAACGTCCGTAGTCGGGTATGACGTCACGTGCAAACGACCTATGAGGCGTGTTCACCCACCTGACCAGCAGGCATATTGGATTACTGAAAAAAAGGAAAAGTCTTTTGCATAAAAATAAAGCTCAATTCCCGGAGGATTAGTTTGGTACACCATCACGGCCGCCATTTCTTTGTTTTGGAACACCAACATGGCCGCCGTGACGTCATGTGAAAACGCTCTATTCTCTATTTTCGAATTCCCCATAATACACTTTGTTTGCCCCCCAAATTTTGCATAAACCATTGTTTTCAAATGCTCTTGGGAATATGCAGTGTTCCCAATAGCATTTGAAAACAATAGTTTATGCAAAATTTGGGGGGCAAACATAGTGTATTATGGGGAATTCGAAAATAGAGAATAGGCTGTGTTCAATGACACGATTGTTACCCCTTGGAGGGTGGACGAGGTATCACCTCCGGATTTAGGATGAACACGCTTCGAAAAGCAAATCTGAAAGATCCCGTCATCAGAATCGTATTTGCAAATCTGCGAGTGCTAGCCAATTGTTGGGAAATTTCGCAAGGGGTGACCACGGCAAAATGTTGAGTGATTTTCCAAAAGCACCGGTCATCTGGATGAAATCTTTCTTAGCGGGTGTTGTTCCTTAAATAAAGGCTTACAACAGGGAAATAATGTCCTTAAACTTTTGGTTGGTCCAACCTAGAATGAAGGGACTCAGTTGGGTCCTAAATTATCGGATGGAATTGTGGAAAACAGGTTGTCAGTACAATTTAGTTAACATCCGAAATAGTCGGAAATATAAAACTGCCCGCGTGAGTGTTTTATACAAAAGGTAGAAGTGATCCTCCTATTTTAAGCAATTTTCTATTATAATTACCTCAAAAATTCAGGTGGCTTCAACGTGATTTGAAACCATGAGGTCATGCCTTCGAGTCCCGTTGAAGTCACCTGAAATTTTTCACGTGTCAAAAAATTGCTGAAAATTGCTGAAATTGTCCAGATAAGTGGGGACTACTTCTCCTTTTCATATGTTAACCGCACTGCAAATATATCCATTTATTTCATTCATTTAATGTTATATATCATTTTTTATCATCAGAAAATGAAGTGACTCCCCGAGGTGTTAGCGGGAATCAATTGACGGCTTCTTCTATAAGAGTATATACCTCTTCACGGCCATATTCAAGAACTTATTACTACCCTTCTCACGCATCGCTGGGATACACTGGACGCACTGGAGGGTGGATGCCCGCGACAAATAATATTGGCTCCGAATATTTGGAGGTGGGGATTCGATTCTAACCGTTAAGCTCCTTTTGGCCGGTCTGCATTGCTCTTTCCTATCCGGGAATTTCGCTTTGTTTTCATCCTCGGTACAAATTCCATTTGAAAGCTAACAAAACAGTTATCCCATTTCAGGAACAGAATAGAAGACAACAACTTAGGGGGTGTTTACATGACACCGGGCGCGTGACTTTCAACCCGGAGCGAGTTCACTCCGGTTCCTGTTGTGGCTTTGGGCTCGTTTACATGCTACCACCCGAAAGTGTCGCGCCGGAGCGAATCATACAGGCGAGAGTTCACTTCGGTTTTTGTATCGGAGCGAGAATTTTATTCCGGTACGAAATCTCGCAACAGTGTCTTATAAAGGAGGAACAACCACTAGTTTCGGTATGGACTTGACCTCTGGGTGGACAGGAAAGGGTGGCGATCCTGGAATGGAACTCGCCCCGGGGGAGTTTTCTCATTTAAACAGCCCCTAACAGCCCTTACTTAAGTGATTGTTTTCTCAACTCTACAATCCTGGACAAAACTAGTTGACACCTTTCTCAAGTTTCATCCTTTTGGACAATAACTACAAACAAAAGCACGACACGACAAATAACTGTGCTATCCCTCAACATTAGGGAGTTTACGTACGGACAACTGCTACGGAGTCTGCTAACGAACAGTCCACGCACGAAAGGTTACAAGTTAAAAAGGGAGGAAAAAATCTCTGGTTTGTTTAATTTAGGCCAGGTTGTCTAGCGCTACTTACGTAACAGGGGTGGCTACCCAAGGACGTCATGGAGGTTCAGAGTACACAAGGACATACACTCTTAAGTACCTGGATCCTTACAGTTCTTCACCAGAGTTGTGGAGAGACGTGAAGGTACATTTGATGCTGATATTATGCTTTCCCGATCTCAAAAACTACTGTTACTGTATAGAGATGAGAAGTGTGTTACGATGAATTTCCTGGAAATTCCATCACACACTTCACCTGTACCATGAGTAGGTGTTTAGCCGGACAAACTCGACTTTGATGTCCTACGCCCAGACATTGCTGTGGACAGCCGTGACGTGAAAGAAAATACGTGATTGAGTGCGCTTAAAACTTATTCTCCTGAGAAAATTAAAAGGTGCATAAACAAGGTTTCCAGGGCCTTTCGCTTCGCGACCAAAAATAGAGGTAAGCCCTTCTAGCGAGATTTTTCCCAATTTATCGCTTTGCTTTCTTGAAGAACTTTAATTGACTTCTATTTCCATAAAAATGCGAACCCTCCACGTCTTTGATTTGCCATGACAATTACAGAGTTACAAAGATGAAAATAGTTCGTATAACAAGACCTGAAATACCCACCCCTACCCACCTCAGAAAAATCTGCGCGACTTGTCACGTTTCCGTCACGCAAAACATGGCGGTAAAAAACTTAATTCAAGACAAACAAATTTAGGTAATTTAATCGGTCATAGTTAAGTATATCCAACACTAATCTGCAATCACAGTATTTTCGTACTTTGTGTCTTTAGAGTTCGGCTCCGGTGACACGGCTAACTGGTCTTTTATTTTCAGGAGAATGGCGAAGTGAAGACGTTCACCGGAAATACTGATGTAAATACTGTCAAGCGAAATGCTCTTCCAGCTGAAATTTACACAAAAGCTATCCGTTTCTATCCAAGGAGCTTCAATGTACGAATTGCTCTTCGAGTCGATCTGTACAGCTATCCTAAAGGTAAGCGTCATCACATGTTTGAATACAACACAGGCCCTGACATTTTTACCGGCTTATTGTAATTTGCATCTCGAAACGAAATATCGTCTAATCTCGTTATACTGAAGATAGGAGATGTACTTACTTCTCGGGCAGCTTAAAACGAACCCTCAAATTAAAGCGCTGATGGTCGTTCGGGGATGAACAGTCAGCCCAAGAGTTACGAATGTGGCCGCAAATGTACGGATTTGTTTGGGGATTAAAACAATTTTGTTGCTTCTCCGCTTTTACATAACGTTGTCAAGTTATGTCGGACACATATGATACCGTGATGTTCGGTTGGTGTAAAATGCAAACTGCAACCCAGGAGTAAATTGTAGACTTACACCTTGTGTGCAGTCTGTATTTACATTTTACCAGCGAGAGCGCGTGACGTCACGTTATTTTGAGACAGTTTAACGGCCGATTCAACTGATCGAGGAAAATGTTCCATAAAAACTTCAAATAGCGATGTTTCTTTTCCAAAATTCATTTTATGGACAGCCAGATAGATAAAGTTCATTCACCCCTTTGCAATATATTAAGCGCAAATCTAATTTAAAACTGTTTGAGTTATTTTCGAGGATAATCCAACCAACGTTAACTGGGATAAACATTTTGATCATATGCTATCCAAAGAAGTAGTTCTCGTCTCCACATTTTGCGTGTCTGCAAACACTATGGGTTTTCGCTCGACTACTTAAATCTTCTTTTTAAGACGTTAAATCTTTCAATTTTTACTTACGCTATTGAGGTTTAGGGTAGTACTTTTTATAACAATATCTTAGCCGTATTGATAATTCTTTTAATAGAGCTCTTAAATGGGGTTTTGCCGGACCGGACCAGATCGGATCGGATCGGATTGACAAAACTCGGACCGGATCAATAACACCAGACAACGTGCTCGAATTCTGTGCCTTCCTCTCTTGTGTAGTCGTCTCCCTCATTTATTGAGCCTCGTCGAAATGTGTTTTTTCCAAAGATGATTACAGATTCCGAAGCGGAATTATGAGAGATTAGCCTCCCACGCAAACGTTCTTACGGGTTCGTCACGCAATCATTCCTCCCCCACGAGGAATGATTGCGTGACGAACCCGTAAGAACGTTTGCGTGGGAGGCTAATGAAAGATACGATGTGACAAATTGACGTCACTAAGCGAATTGACTGCGTACACAACGGTCTTCTTTTTCAAACATGAAAACTGACGACAATTCTTTACTTTACCCCAGTCCCTTCTAATTGCACAATAGTCTGATTTAGCAACAGAACGGGAATGTCAGTTGACGATGGTGCGCGCAGGAAAAATATCCATATTACGTCATATTAGAGTAGAATCCCAGCTATTCTGCGGGCTCTCCTTTCGTCAACTGACGCTCCCTTTCTGTTGCTAAATCAGACTATTGTGCAATTGTCAGGGACTGTGGTAAAGTAAAAATCATGTTGTCAGTTTTCATGTTTGAGAAGAAGACCGTTGCGTACGCAGTCAATTCGCTTATTGACGACAATTCCTCACATTGCATCTTCATAATTCCGCTTCGGAATCTGTAATCACCTCTGGAAAAAAGAAACATTTCGACGAGTCTCAATAATGAGGAGACGACTACACAAGAGAGAGAGGCACAGAATTCGACTTCTCCTGTCTTCGGCACGTTGTCTGGTGACCATCTACTTTTGGCGGGGATTTTGGTCCGGTTCGTGTTTCCTCATCTGATCCGATCCGATCCGGTCCGGTCCGATCCTGGTTTTGCCAACGGCTGCATGTGACGACGCGTCGGATCTGAGCCACCGCGCACCGGTGGCTCAGTTGGTTGAGCACCGGGCTGTCACGCGGGAGGTCGTGAGTTCAACTCCGGCCGGACCAACAATCAGGGTCTTTAAATAACTGAGGAGAAAGTGCTGCCTTTGTAATTACATCTGCAAATGGTTAGACTCTCTAGTCTTCTCGGATAAGGACGATAAGCCGGAGGTCCCGTCTCACAACCCTTCAATGTTCATAATCCTGTGGGACGTAAAAGAACCTGCACACTTGTCGCAAAGAGTAGGGCATGTAGTTCCCGGTGTTGTGGTCTGTTTTCTGTGTTGTATCATGGTTGGGAGGGTAATTGCTCGGAGATATTAGCTACACCAAGCTACTCTAAAATCCGAGGGTAAATAAAGATATATGATAAGATATGATATATGATAGGGGAAATCGAAGCGTCCCAAAAACCCATCAAATCACTCAGGACAACGCAGAAAATAGTGGGTGAGTGAACTTTATTTATCCGCCTGCCCATAAAATGAATTTTCGAAAAGAAACATCGCGATTTGAAGTTTTCATGTATTTTCCTCGATCAGTTGAATCGGCCGTTACAATTGTCTCAAAATAACGTGACGTCACGCGCTCTCGCATCTTTAGGGTTGTCTGCCTGTGGGCCAAAAGTCGTTTGACTGAATGACAACCCAGGAAGCAAACAAATCGCGTTAGTCGAATCCTTATAATTAAAAGAGTGACTGAGATCAAGTTGCCTGAGTTGAATAGTACAAATATTGATCCGCATGTGTCCTCGAGTGAAGTATTTATTTGACTAAATTATGATGTTGCATTGAAAAATATTAATGATAAGACGAAAAATTCGATTTTATTGCAGCCCTTCCTAGCCAACCTGCCTGTGATTATGTTCTTCCTCAAGGTAAGGTATTTCAGGCCCCTTGCATAAGCTATTGTACCGGGCAAACTGAAGCCCCCGCTCCCCCAATCCCCTGAGATCCTCCAAGACACTTGAATTGCTTGGATTTCCCCTCCCTTGGCTTTTTTAATCTTCGTTTTCCTAGTCAGGAAGGTCAAACGAACGATTATTTCACTTGAATTCTTTACACTTGATTTCGGTCTCTGATTTCGTTCGCAGTTGTCTGATTCTTAGAGCAATCCCAACTTTTGACCCCCAAATGTTAATCATGTATTTTTCGCGTGTGTTCGGAATTTTAAATGGTGACAAGTATGGTGAGCGGCCGTTTAATCTCGTACCCCTATTCTATTGTTCCATTCTATCCCTCAAACACTAAAGAATTTTGTCACCCAAGTGTTTTAAACATATAATGACTCCTTTGTTGACCTTTCTTGAAAATACATGTTGTTTGCTTTTTTCAGATAGTAACCCGGAGCCAGGGGGCCCTGGAACGGTGTATTTTGATGGCTACCAAAGCGGCACAAACATCGAGTACTCAGTGTTGACAATCAGGGAAGAAGACCAAGGGTAAGTGGAGAATGCACCTTGGCTAAACAGAGCTTGGAATAAACTGCTTAGAATCACCTGCTTGTAGCGTCCTGCGTACACGTTCAATAACAACGACGACGACAAATAATGTGGCTGCAAGGACGGTGACTACGGCTACGAAACGCCATGAAACGATGGTCTCATGTGAACAAAAACAAAGGCTCTTTGCTCTGCACTTTCGTTTTACACTCTGATACGTTTTCTTGCCTTTCTCATCCTTACCACAACGGTACGTAAGGCTATAACAATAATAACTAATAACTTGATATTTACTCAGGAAGCTTCCACTCACCCGAAAGTGGTTTTCATGGCGGTCCTGCATTCATCCGATCGAATTGGAATTTAGAGATCTTCGTTTTGGAGGAGAGGGGAAAACTGGAGAACCCGAGAAAAACCTCTCGGAGCAGAGTAAACAACCAATAATAAACTTAACCCACATATGGCCACGATTCCCTAATCGCAACCCGCGGTAAATTGGTGGGAGGCGAGTGCTATAACCACTAAGTCATCCCGGTTCCCCCAGTCCTCGGTTAGGCCGAGGACGCGAGCACCTTACGATAAATTCTCAATTTTATTCCAAACGGCCACACTGCTTGTACCAATTTTATTCCTGGAATGTTGATGTACACTTCCGGCATGCGAAATGACTACAGAAACGAAGCTAGAGAAGCTGCTTATCATACCAAACAATAGCAGGTTACGAGAGCTGTTAAATTACTGCAAAAACGGGAAATAATATTGTAGGCAACCTTCTCTTAGTGTCGTCGCTGTCGTCTTTGCGTACAACTTCAACTTCAACTTTATTCAGTGTGAGAATCGTGTTTACTTTGTCGCTACCCTCAAATAACACAAACCAATCCAAGCCGGGTAGTCGATAGAAGGCCTAATTATGGCTTAATTGAACATATGTGATAGCTCAGATCCCACAATGCTAATGCTAATACTAATAATGATAGTAATAAAAAGAAAACAAAACAGAAAGGATCGAGGAAGAAACCTAACATTGGGGAGAACAAGGAAACCAGCAGTTTACCCAGGGATAAGCTCCCTATAATGACGTCAACGATGAACACCACCGCCAACGACGACCACTACAACTGGACACTTCAAAGATAATAAGTGTGAGGCATTTAGGTACCGGAGCGCTTTATTCATCAGGACGTCAAAGACCCAAAGCGCTTTATCAGAGTCACTTATTTAGGCCTGGAATTCATAACCAACAATTGGACTCAATAACAGCGTTTTGGTGACGTCGAAACGCCTAGCAATGGAATTTATCATACAGTAAATTTTTTGCATGTCTTTGCGTCAGCAAAGCTCCTTTTTTAGAAAAAAAAAAAAGTCACAAGTGACCTCAAAATTAGCGAGAGTGACAGACTGCACGCACCGGAACTTGTTTGGCTCCTCTTTTTACGAACAATGTTATGGAGGTCTTACGCGTCCCACAAACGTGCTGTAAGATGGGACTACGGCCGGTTTGTTTCACGTTCTCCGAGAAGAGAACACGGGACTCAGACCATTCTCAGATGTTACGGCAGCAATTTTCCTTCAGATATCTTAAGGAACTCCTGAGCGTTGGGTCCGGCGGCTGGAGGTTAAACCTGCGTCTTCCCAGAGCTTATTAGTCCTATTCTCAACACAAATGAGCGCTAAACGGTCTGCGGTTTGATTGTGTGCAGGATGGTTGCAGTTTTACCCTGGAATAAAAATTCCGCACACTTAAGTAAGAGTGAACAAATACTAGCTGTGCTAGTAAGCATTGCCATTTATGCTCAGCGGTTATTTGTGCTTTTTCCATTCCTTGTTGCAGGTTATCAGGGTCGTCCGATGCAAACTCGTTTCAACCAAACAGGTAAAGTGTGATGGTGATTTTTTTTGTCTTCATGACTGTTTTACCCTATTCATTTTGAAATCGGTTCTCTTAAATTGTAATCTTCTTATTTGCTATGACTATTGAAGGGTTTAAATAGCAATAACTTTTTTTTCTCTGAAGGCGCTGTGGGCAGTGCTGTCCTCTGACCGCTGACCAAGAACTGGCAAAGATCGAAGTTTCAGGAGGCGCTCAGTTGGTATCACAGGTTCTGCGAAGACGCTGACGGTTAGATAACATAACGGATGACAATACTGGCCATATTTAGGCGTTCTGCTTCTACCAAGTTACAAATACATAGCCTCCTGTCTCCTTGCCCAAAAAGGGCCACGGAATGTTTAATGGCTTCGAGATTATCCTCAACGGCCTAAAGCCGAGCGTATCCTTGGAGCGTTTCTGTTGACATATAGGAACTTTATCATATTAGCGGGTCTCCTGTTGTCCTTATGGGAAAGGAAAAAAGGCGTAGTGAATTTGCACCCGGGCTCCTCTCCGAGTAAACTGACCTTTGGAGACCTTGTAATTAAATCTACTGGTCAATCTACGATTGTTGAATTATGACAAACCATTTCCCAGAGTCCTTGCCGCTGGGACAGTTACAACCACGGATCGGGGACTTACAATTAGAGGCCAATTCCAATTGGGAAGTCAGTTGTCCACTCAAATTAACTGGCGACTCAAATGAATATTGGCTACCATGCCGCATTGAGAAGAAATGGTAAGAGCTTCGGTATCATACGTGTCAATGAACAAACGGTCAACATAGTAAGGAACGTTTTTTATCCCGGTGTACTGTCAATGGAAGAAGGTTGGAAATCCCTAAGAATTGGGAAGATATGGCCACATGCAATTTTCTCCCCTTCGCGGGAAGTGCGACCTAGATACATTTTTACGCAAACGGACAATTCTTCTAACGTTGAAGGAGCGTTTGTATTTAAGGAGGCAGGAATCCAAGCATTTACCCAGACAATCGAAATTGACCAGTATGGGCGCGTGATGTTTGATTTGTCTCTCAGCTCAAATTCTTTGACTTTCGTGCAACAACAATTCACAGCAATATACGGCGCACATGGAAGGCTTTCATGTGAATGGAACCTCCTCGTTCACACGGCCTGATATTGTTTGTTGTTGGATGGTGTTATGGCTGCCTCAGA
>NC_090890.1:46488972-46497198 GCF_036669925.1 Montipora capricornis | reverse complement strand
ATTTAAGAAAACGATTAGCTGGTGCAAATTCACGTTGACGTCAATCGGAAAAACGATGCCTGATCCGAGGGCTGAACAAAGAGCCTTGGCTTACGCTTTCTCGTTTTGGTTTGTTGCCTTTCTTGTCTCAGAGCGACTCAAAATGCCGAATTTAAGACTACGAGGAGGCTATCCCTCGATAAATTATTCTTTTTTTTAGCTTTATGACTTCCTGCCGGCACCCCTTAGCCATTTCAATTCCCAGATAGTTGACACACCAGTGACAGTTTAAAAGACTTGAAATCCGTGACTTATTACAAAATTTTTACACAGAACGTTATGTTTTTGTTTGCAGATACGGTTCACAGTTTGCATAACGCGAGGCCTTTTTTGAGAGGAAAGCAAATCCATTTATAGCTAGCGACGGATATCAAATCACATTGAACCAGAGAAGGATTTTAACCCATGCCATCACCGTGCTCCAGTAAAACTTAGAGTCAAGCGATTCGGGAGAGAAGTCATCCAAATTCCTTTTTTGTCTCCACTGACATGCAAGCACGTTCCGTTTTAAATGCGTTCATCTTTGGAAAGGATGACAGCTGTGATCCTAAATTTCACCCAAACGCTTGATATTTGTCGGTTTTATCGAAAACTCAGTACCTAATCAACTTTACAGGGACATCCAACGATACTAAATACTTTTGTTCTTGGTCAGCGGAGTTTGATCAAAAATAAGACACAAACAGCAGTGATAAACATAAAGTTCAATATGTTAATCACTGCTGTTTTGTGTCTTATTTTTGATCCAACGAGATTTTTCGGGAGAGGCAAACTGTTCTAAGGATTTCAGTTCTAGGTCGCCAAAACAGGCCAAACCGCTATAATATTGTCTATTGCTAAAATCACCTAAAAGATTCGCAACAAGGGAACACTAGTCCCTTACGTTTCCGGGAAGGATAATTCGCAATTTTGTGGCACTTAAAAAATGTCACCTAGCAGTTTCGGACGAGCAAATGGTTCTCTGGACGTTCTTATATATCATTCCCAAAAATTTCGGACACTTAAAGTTTCAGCTAACTGAGATATCCGCACAGATCAATTTTTCTAGTGATAAAAAACATCTCTTTAGACAGTCTTTAAACATTATCAGGATCCTAGAAATGTCTCTCCAAAGGTTTTTTGGCTTAATTTCCTTCGGTGGGTGCCGCCTGGCTTTATGCCAATGTCAACTGTATTTAAGCATAAGGGGAATTAATTGGAGACACTGTACAGAAATCATATCAAATCAACTCAACTCAAATTATTAAATCGTACCCGTCGAAAATGGAACCTATCGGAGGAGAGCAAAAACCAACAAACTCAACGGCACATGTGACGCGTAATTCTGGGATCGAAGCTGCCACTTTGTGGGACCCACCAAATTGGATTTTATGATGTTAGCAAATTGCTGCTCGGAACAGATCACCAAAAATTTATTGACGAGGCCCTTTTCGGAAAGAAGATTTCACCTCTTAGAGATAACAACAATTTTGCCCACTTTGGCCAAGCAATGAATGTCCTGCTGACAAACGAGTTCGATTTCTTTGGCTTGTCGCCGACACCTATCACGAGTGTTGCACTGCAATTTCTAGCTTATGTGCCCCACTGCGCACACGCGTCCTCATGGTTTGAAGTTAAGTTGAAACATCGAACACAAAAACCATTTAAAAAATTATTGAGTTATGGCAGCTACAAATAAAATGGCCGGCGAACTGTACTTTTTTAGGTTAAAACGATTTCGTGCGTGAACAGTGTAGTTTTTTCCGCCAAGCCCTTAAGATTAAGCTGGATTTGGCCAAGCGTAAGAAATTATTTTCAACTGCAATTTCCCCCTCAAAAACGGATGATTTGGCCCACCCTTGAAACCTAACTCTGGCAAATTTTCCGCATGAAAATACTCACGACTTTCTAAATGGCGTATTTAAAATAATAGAGCTCTTAAAACTCTGACATTATCCACGAAGGCTATGTTCGTGATAAGCCGCCCGCAAAAATTGAAGCCCGCCGCTAGGCAATTTGCGCTATGGGCGTTTGCCATTCAGTGCGCACAGGTCGTTTCCAAAAACAAAACAAAAAGAAAAGAAAAAGCCGCCAGGGCTCAACTCACCCTGGCCCTGGAAGCAATATAACCACATTTGGTTTAATGAGCTTCAATACTTTGTGGTATCAAAACATTTTGACCTTTTAATTGAAAATTATTAAAGGTCAAAGACTGTTCCTTTATAAATGCCGCATAAGAAGCTTAATCGGCAGCTTTTAAGCTTAATACATTAAAATCTCAAGGCAAAGTAAACAACGTGAGGGTAAGAAAGCACGATAACATCAAATTGTAATCCTTCTCTGCATGCACTTCTTCGAATTTTTGTGAATAAATGCTTGGGGGGTAATTCAATTTTAAACTGAAACTCATTCGAATCCAAAGAAGTTCTGAACGCGAGAAAATAAATCGTAGTATACGTATGTACATTGTAAGCGGCCAAATCGTGGCTGTGTGCCAACGATGAGGGAAGGAAAAGTTGGGAAAACCTCATCTCACCCAGCTCACATCACCCACCAACAGGCTTCGTCTTTTAATAGATCGTTTTCACTGGCCTCGCAACAAATTAATAAAATTGAGACCGATCCATGAAATAAGCCAAAATTTTCGGATATTGTAGAGACAATTTCATAACTTACCTCACCATTCTCAAGTCTATGCGGTACATTGTCGAAGTGTCTCTCGTACGTAACTTTATAGAGTTTTGTATGGACCGTGCTCGTTGGTGCACCTCCGTTGTGCAACAATATGGCGGCCAGAAATCAACACGAACATCTGAATTCATTTAGCGATGAAAGCGCCTACTTTTCGCTCATGAGATAAAATACATGTGTATGGGCACATCTCCTAATGTACTTGAAACAATCAGACCGCTGAGATGCATAGGCAAAGGCATATTTTTCAATTAAACAAGACGCTCTATAAAGAGTTTACTCGGAATACCATGTTGCGCAGACGTAGGGTGATACATTTCAGAAGAGTTAGAAACGAACTGCTAGGATTGAATAGACTAAAGAGAAGTTCAAATTGCTAACGGTACGGAACAAAGAAGTAAAATGCTTCTGCAGCCAATTGAAATCTGGAGGGCTCATGACAACAGATAACGTATTGGTGGTTGGAAATAAAATCAACAAGTCGCCAAGCAGATGAAGTAGTTTCATTTGGGTACAGGTTGTCGGATCGTAAACAACTGACGCGAATCTACGCAATGCAAGGGTGACGTATAAGTGAAACCAGTCAGGGGCCAAGGGAGGGTGAAACACTAGCGTAGCGAGAAAGAAATATTGACTGAAATGATTCTTATAATTATGTTGCTAATAAAATAGAGCCATCTCTTAGCAGCTACACCGTGGCACTGAACCAGCTGCAAAGTTTCCAAATTCACAGTGTTATGAATAATGCGGTGACCTCCCTCTATAGGTATCTAACATGAAAACCGTCCAACGATTAAAAAATTGACATCCGTGGATGATGCTCGTACAACAAAAGCGCGCTAGCTGAGAGAAAAAGAAATTTCAGGCATTTCTAATATACCACTGCTGGGAGTTATGTACGGCGCATTTCATCATCTTGTCCGCAACACGCAGATTTAGATCAACTATCTTATTCATAACATTTCCAGAAGACTGAATCCAGCATTTTTAATCTTTAGCTCGCTATTGAGCTTTCACTCAGAACATGGACTTGAGTTTCTAAATCGGCGAATGCCAGTTAAAAGCTTCACACTGAAACCCCAACACAGTTCCCATCGCTTTGGTTGCCCCACCGCATGTTAAAAATCCGGATTTTCATAGACCTCCGTAAGAATTGAGGCTGTTTGAAGCCTCGAGCGCAGAGAAATCCCCTCCAACGACTCTCGACACCACCGGCGCGAGCAAAAAATCGCTCGTGTAGCCGCGGCTTTAGGTTTCCCGAGTAATAACCATTCATGCGTTAGTGGCCTATTTTTTGTCTTTTGTGTCAGCAAATAATGCGCTCGTGGTGGGAGTTCTTAATTTTTAGTTATTATTATTATCATCATCATCATCATCATCATCATCATCATCATTATTATTATTATTGATTATTATTATTGAAATCTTTGTTTTTTTCTCTCTGTTCAATTACGCTTACAACAGCGGGCCATGGCCTAGGCTAGTTGCAATTCAATGTTTCCAGTTGTCAATAATTGCTTTATACTCTGCCTACTTCAATTCGTAAAACGTCTTTACAATATTCGCAATTTGGTTGATTATCCATTTATGGCATCTTTCAATCAAGCAGTAGTCTTCTTTGTCTCTATCCGTGATTGTTTTTAGTTCCTTTGTTACTGAGTTCTTTGAGGTGACCTGTAAGGAAGTCGAAAACACCTAAGTCAGCGCTTACTTGTTTTTACTGTAGCGTTTTTCACGTGCTCATTGAGTCCTTCGCTTTGGTCTGTGTACTTGTCGTTCTTGACTGCTGTGTTTTCTCTTATTTCCCCCGACCTGGCATACAGCACCATTAATTTATTATCATCATCATCATCATCATCATCATCATCATCATCATATTATTATTATTATTATTATTATTATTAATTAGTATTATTATTGTTATATCAAACTCCTGGTTAACGGTCCTGTACACTGATTTAAAAACCTTTATATTAATTACCAATTAATGGACATTAATTACTATTGGTTGTGGCGTACTTCAAGGTGACTGCCTTAGCCCTCTTCTTTTTAATTCGTGTTTAACACCTTTCTCCAGTACATTGTTAAATCAGAAAATATTGTCAATTTGGCTTTTCCCTAAGGTCCTTGAATCCCATCCACTCGTTTCAAGTTCGCAGACGACGCCGGTCAGGAATCAGAGGAATTAGAAAATCAGCACCTAATCAACCGATTTAAAATTTGGTGTTAATGGTCTAGTATGATGACCAATGTTTTACTTTTGGAATACGGAAACTGTGTACTAAAGCGGTCCAATATTTACCCAAACTGTTGATAAATGGAGTTTTTGTTACCTGTGTCGAAATGGGTGAATCATTTCGTTACTTAGGACGCTACTTTGACCTTTGACTTACTTCAACATGTCTAACAGCCACAACACATGTCCAGTCCGAATTATCCTCTCTTCTACAAGACTGATGTGTGACATTGATGAGAAGCCACTACATCCCAAAAACAAACTTCTGAAGTACAGCCGCTATGTCCTATCTAAACTGTCCTGGCCATGATTTCACTGTAACTCACACCTAAAAAAACACCTAGTGGATAATAGCAAAGACTTGATTCTAAGTGAATGGTTACAATATATCCGAAAATGGCTTGATATCCCAACATCTGGTACACCGAGTAACCTTTTTCTAGAACGCAATAGATTTGGTCTTAATATTTGTTCCTCCTTCAGTTAAATTCGCTCGCTGCCAAACAGTTCTCCGCATGCAATTCCTTATAAGAGTCACGGAATGATTCCCTAAAAAATATGTGGAAGTCGTCAAGCAGTCACAGTAATATTCAATGTTATGAGTTCAAATCCACCAAGGAAGCTCTTAAAGATTTCCGTTCTAAGAAGACAATTGCAATACCACTTAACATCTCAAGGTTTCTTTTTCTCAAATGTTATCAAGCACTCGTTGTCCAGATTGACATCTGTTTACTCTATTTCGTCGTCTGCCCAGTGTCATCTACCCCGCCACTGAAGAACATTTCCAGTTTACCATTCGCTACATCAACAACTCCCTTCCTACGAGCAAGAATATGACAAGATGGGGATTATCGCAAAGCTTTTGCCTTAACCCTGAGTCACTCCTCCATAATGTTGCTGGTTGTCAACATTACCTTGATCGCTTCACCTGGAGACACGACTCAATTCTCATCTTCATTGCTAACTCACTTCAACCTGTAATTAATGATCGCTCTTCACTCTATGCTGATGTCAATGCTTTTCTGAGTCCATTTATAACAAGTGACAATATAGTCTAATATAGTCCAAGTGCCTATATATTCTAGATCAAGTGAAGCTAGAGCAGTTGGTTTCCGCCGGTTTGAGTCTACTCTAAAAGCACTTCAGAGCTTTCCATGAGCTGGGCCTCCCTTGGTGTTTTCTCCGACGAATGCTCAACGTTCTTAAAAATGAGGAATGACATTGGCATTGAAAAAGCAGCAACACTAAAAAAGAAGATAAATCCAGCATTAGAGCGACATATTTTATCTTTTTTCGTAGAAATAAGATTTGGGATAGCCCAGACTTATTATATCTTTATTTTTTTTTAAAGTTGATTCATTTGTAAATACAGTATACAAGTATATCCCTCAATTTCAAGTAGCCAGTTGTTAATTGCATATACGTAGAGAGATTTACAACTGGAAGTCAGGGTGGCTTATAGTGGTTATCTATCGGGCCTCCCACCACTGCGAGTCGGGGTTCAACTCGATCTGGCCCCAGTTTGCAAGTGGGCTGAGTTTCAGTCGATCTGAATGATGACTCGAGGGGTTTTTCTCCGGGTACTCCGGTTTTCCTCCCTCATCAAAATCGACTCTCAGCTAATTAACATCCAGCTGTGGTGCTGTACTCCGAAATCAAACATGGATTGTACAGCGGCAGCCAGAGGCGCCTTCGTATGCTTTCAGCCCGATATAGTGAGCTGCGCCCTTTCGCAAGTCAGTGCCCAGTACTGCAAGAAAAGGGTGATCAGCACTGCCAGTTATTGTTATTAACTGTATTCAAAGACAAATAAAGTTTCCATTATTATCAGTATTAGTGTCATTATTGCTTTTATCCCTCAAGAAGTGAGTTATAACCACTGACCATGGATCCCTTAGGTTCATTCTTCATTAGTACTCAACTTTTTTTCGCAAAATCCCAGCAGTTCTTTATTTCGCAATCTTCCGAAGGAGTGCGACATTGATCTCAACACCTTGTTATCATCATCATCATCATCATAATCATACAAACAAAGTGGCACTATTACTGCGGGAAAATGATAATACAATGAAACAGCTGGTAAACGACCATGTGGTCATTGTGCAAGTGTTGATTGTTATGTCTAAAACGAGTTGGAATAAGACTGAGTTTCAGATTTAGATAAGAAACCTAGAACATTCTCGAACATTCTAAGTCGGATTTAATTCAGGTTCCAGTTTTTCGAAGGGCGGATAGCGCTATCCACTGGTTTTGTTAGTGTTTATCGGCTGAATAGTGATTTTATCGGGTGGATAGAGTTATCCACCTTTTGAACAACCGAGGCCAGGTGTATGAGGAATTTATGTGAGAAGACTCAGGATGGTTATCTCCGAGTATTTAACTTTTTCGACAGAATTCAGCTTGGAAGTAAATAAGGCGAATTTGGGAATCATCGTTAAAGATTATGGTCAATTAAAACACCCTACAAGGGAATATACGGAGAGGGATTACAAAGTTCTATAAGCCAGCCTGGTACCGCTCAATTACAAGAAACGATCTAAAATTTTACACAGGAACGGGACCTAAGTAACGACTTTATTGTAACCTATTATATCAAACTATATTCTAGTTAGAAAATGTATTTTACAAAAAAAAATACAGAAACAGTTCCGACAAAATTGCAACGACAGGTCAAATATCACAAAAATACACTAAATTCGGCAGCTACAAAAATAATGATATATGAAAGTTTCACTGAGACTTCAACGTAGTAAAGAGACACTTGTAAAGTACACTTCCTAGAAGTAAGGAATTTTTTTTTTTCAAATATCGGATGTTGGCGGTATAAACCACAGCTAAACGTTCCAACATTTCTGGCTACTAATTTCGCCAAAAATTCGTTACCATAGCTGCATTTACCCTGAGCTAAAAATAACGCTAACCTTTACCCTAACCTTATTGTTGGAAATAGACAGCAAAGGCTTAGAATTAATTATAAAGAGACACTTCGTGTTGGATATCAAAAATTGGGCGCGCATCAAATTAGGGTCATTTCTGGTCAAAACAACATTGCATGCTTGAATGTGAATAGTTTTCTTTGCGAGGCGTTCTGTGCTATAACCGAAAGACTTCCTTTCTAGTGTCTTATTGGAAGTCTTCCTGAAACTACTTTTAACAAAGAAGACAACTACACATTCATCAAAACTCAGCATACATCCATTCACAGCAATGTGATTGCGTCTCACGGTCTGTTATCATTCTTGTTGTTCCGCTTCTTCTAGGTCTCCTTCGTCTGTAGAATC
>NC_090890.1:46481472-46483972 GCF_036669925.1 Montipora capricornis | reverse complement strand
TCAATCGGTCGCCTCTACCACTGGCTTATCAAACTATTTGGAAGGGTGGACATTTGCGAGAAGTTACAAGTATCCTAAGACAGTTGAAAGTATGAGCAGGGCCGCTTCGATCTTTCCTAGATGAGTCTTATCTGAAAAAGATCGAGGAGTGTCTTAATTTTCCATGCGAAAATGCAGTGTGCATGGGTTCGAATCAAGTTTAAGCTTGGATTTATCTCAGGCTTTTTTGCAAGTAGTGCTTAAGTTGTTCCATAAACCACGACACTCGTTCGCTTTGAAGTTTAAACTATACAAGCTGAATAACCGAAAAATACAGAAACAATTCCGATTAAGGGAAACCATTTTGTATCTCTTCCGCTGCCCGGAGGTGAATAGTTCTTTTAGTTCACCAATCAGAACGCGTGAAAAGCACTTTTGCCAATTTTGGCACTTACCAATATCAATTATCAATGGGTGGGGTGGTGCAGCTTTCTTTTACATGGGGGTTGGGTGAGTGAATGGTTTGTTATCTTTTAAAGTAATCTAAAATTAACGACCAAGTCGAATCAGAAGTGCGTACAATATCGCTAAGGCGCCAAACTCACGAGCAAAAAAAGTGAACTCTCTTGCTATGGTCAGTGGGATAAAGTGTATATTAACGATCAGCGAAACTACAAAATGGAAACCTGACCGAGTTTATCGTGGCAGACTGCCAATGTTTTCTCCAAAGGTATCAAAACAAATTATAATTATGAAAACGGGCCGGGGAAAAGACATCACAAAATATGGACTCAAAGGGCTTGATTGAGGTGCCTTTACTATTAATACTAGATATTATTGCACACCTGGCTAAAATCAATAGTTCCAAGGCAATTCTCTTCCTGTGGAAAAAAAAGAGGGTAGTTTCAAGAAACTACATTGTACAACGCTCTTGCAGATGACTACAAAATTTCCTCCAGAACTTTGTAAGGTCAGACTTAGCGTGTGAGGGCCTTTTCGCGTCCAAAAAGAACCAACGAGGTGTACACTCTATGCATCATTTACGGTTGAATCCAGAGACTATGAAGTTCTTTAAAACCTCTAATTTCACTGTACAAAGGAAGAGTCTGCCACAGAAGGGCAGGGGAATCTTTGTCACATCATTGCAGGTTACATTTTGTTTCCTTAACTTGTGCATGAGTTTTGTCACAGAAGGCAATCTGCTATTTACTTTGTGTCTATTGTTTTCTGAATGCGAGCCGTTCTAATACATGCATCCTGAGTGACGCGTTGAATCGACAAAACGGTGACAGGGTGAAAGAGGAATTTGAGGTGCGATGTTTACTTGAGGAGTGGTGGGTTTTTCTTTCAGGGAGGGGAGGAGGAAGAGGGACACTTAATAATGCCATAAAGAGGAGCCAATAACCCTGAAGTGTTGATCTCTTTCATTTGGCTTTGATTTATCAGTTTACTGTATTATCTATTAACATTTAGAATACGGCTCCGACCACATTATGGTCAATCAGATTGAGGCTGATGACCACAACACAACCAAATGCAGCTGTAGTACGACACCGTATGAGGGATTGCTCACGCTTGATCCTATTCATATGTTCACGCGCGTGTTATAAATAATAAAGATTGATTGATTGAAGATTGGTTGATGCAAAATCATGGATTGTGCGAGGAGTGATACAGCCACGTTTTTTCCTGCAAAACTCTAGTACCGGACAACTGATGGGTCACATTCCACTCCAGATAGAGATTTCTGGGTTAATGGACTTCTGCCATAAAGAACATGAATCCATTGGCTGCATTTCTGAATACATCTTTTGCGCACAAGCTCGGCTTATGCTAATGACACCGACAAGTCACTGAGTCTAATATTTAGCAACATTTGGATAATGGTAGGTATGATATCAACAGCAATAAATTTATAAGTAGAACAACGACTTCTCCAAAGGCCAAGGAAGATCACTGATCTTGATGCTTCATAATTATAATTATTCTCTCTTTGTACTGGGGAACATATTATACCGTTTTTTCTGCAGCTCTGTAGTATGTTAAGTACTGTCCATCTAGGGTAAACCATCTTTTTCGGAATCCCTTCAAAAGGTAAAATTAATAACATAAGCTTCTAAAACATTGATATCAAATCTTCAAACAAAGAGCTAGTGACACAGTCACTCTGTCACACCATAAATGTGAATATTTAAGGAGTGCTTTCTCGTTTCCGTTGAATTCAAGGCTGAGCTGAGCGAGCAGTCGTGCCACTCGGGCGCGGTGTCGCGTAAACAATTCCTGTATAAGTTATTTCTGAAAAACAATGGGGAGTTCGAGCAGGAATGTAAACAGGGTCGATTTATTCCCAGAGATTCCCAACAATCAATGGCCTCGCATGGTACCAAATCACCTCACTTTCGGTAAGATTTAAACTAAACGGTACGAGAAGTGTGCCAGCTTCCTTACAAGTGTCAGCGAATTGCTTAGAATATGTACCTACAGTTTCAGCTGGGATCCGTTGTTTCGACGCAAGTTTCGA
>NC_090890.1:46456472-46468972 GCF_036669925.1 Montipora capricornis | reverse complement strand
ATTTCCCTCGGCAGAAAAGCGGCCTACCGCGGGAATACCGAGGGAAAGTCGCGACAGGGTGACGCGGCAATGACGCGGTAAAGGGGTCAATACTTCCAGGCGGTACTGTACTTCCCGCCACACTGATAAATAAGAGATACAGCCCAAGGCACGAGGTATTCCACGCATGCGCCAGTATACTACAACCACTGACCAATTGGCTGCAGTCGCTCCTAGTTGTTTACTCGGTTAAACTTCATTTAACCTCATTAAGCTAAGCACAACATTGAGCAGGGATGGTGCAGTGATGAGAGCGCTCGGGTCCCACTAACGTGACTTTTGTTCAATTCCCAAACTTGTCATCACATGACTGGGTTGAGTTTGTTTTTTCTCTACTCTACTCCGACCTGTGTTCTTCCAGGTACTCCGGTTTTCCCCTCTCCTCAAAAACCAACCGTGATTTGATGAGTGGGTTTGATTTGGGTTTTGATTTGTATGTGCCCCAGTGTTAAATGTTGTAATTACATGTAAAGTTGACACTTACAGTACATACATTGTAATTGTAAATACTGTAAATAGAGGATATTACATGGCCGTGTGCGCATACGAAATTTCTCTTAGAGTGTTGAAAAATTTCAACACGATAAGAAAAATATCGTACAATGTATCTCCAAGCAGCCATGTAATACTCTATTTATTATAAACACCATTGAAAATTAATACTAAATCATTTCACAAAAGGCATTGAAAGGCATGATTTTCATATGTAACCACAGCAGCAGTGATCTTTTCACGTGTGAACTTCAAGATAACATGTCATTTTCACAAGTTAAGATATCATGTTTTTGCGCAAAAGTTCACTTCGTATTTCATTAGTGTGTAAATAATAAATACCTCTTACTAACCGAGTTCGAGGTCCATACTGTAAGTTACGGACCGAGTTTTTTCCCGTTGATTTATGGCCCAAGCACAAAACGCGCTCACCATAAATCAACGGGAAAAAACGAGGATCCGTAACTTACAGTACGGACCGAGAAAACGAGGTTAGTAAGATAATTATTATATCTCTGAGGTTAACGGGCGCGCGGGCAAGGAAACTAGTCAAAGTGAAGCGGAAGGTTCAACTGCCACAAAGAATGCCGTGCCAAAATCCCAAAAACTAAATCTTCTTGGCTGTTAAGTTTGAAATAGTTGCTTGCAAGATTCAAACAGTTTTCAGTACAAGTTTATGCAACAGAAATGACATGAAAAACTCGCTAGATGATGTTTTCTCAAAATTTGAAATTTAGTGGGCTGTACAGCGGGCCGTACTGTAGAATACGGCCCGCTTATTTAACCAATTACAGCGCGCATACTATCTGAGAGATATAATAAAGGTAATTATGCTGTGTTACTTCATTACTTAATTTCTCATGAACTTTTGTGACATGTAACTCTCCCTTGCTTTGCGGGATACCAAGTGTATATATAATATTGATTGATTTTTCTGCATTCCAGTTAATCAAGGGAGGTTATACTTACCATTCTTTGAATAGTTTTTACTGTCAAAAAGATGTAGATTTGCATTTGGTTCAAAGAAAGTGGTACAGTGTACATTTGTATCGATGTTGTACATCATGTACAATGGTGCTACATTGTTTGATAAAGTGAGCTTGTGTTGATACATGTACTGCTTCCATCTTATTTTTCTCGGTGATTCATGTATAACACTGTAGATTGTGTTTATAAATATATTATTGAACTCTGAACCATACATGGTGTACCTGCAAGAAATCCACATACATGTAAATTGTTTAAAGTATAGACATATTAACATTAAGGAGATTGTATTTCTTCCACAGGAAGAGAGTTTTGGAGATGGAGAGGTGAGGCTTCTCAATAATAGTTAATGGTTTTGATAATTATGTAAGCTGCTGCATATAATGTAACTGCATACAGTATAAGACTCTGACTTGTATAATGTCAAAAGGGTTTTTGGATGTATCTAAAGTGACAGTTTTAATGGTTTGCTGTAACTGACAGTTAGTTCTTTCCTACAGGCCGAGGAAGCCAGACCTCCTCTTGCACAAACATTACTCAGTTCACTCGCTGTAAGTTAAACTAGTCTTACTTTTAACCGTTACTTCCCTTAAATGAGAGGTTGGTGCCTAGGGGTTCCAATGCTAACAACCAGCCTCTACATTTGTCCAGATAGAATACAGGTGCATGTCTGGCAAATTTATGTAACAGCCTTAATAGCCCACAGAATTGGTAGAAGGAAAAAAATACATGTAAGGGGAGAGTTGGGGTGGGAAATGCTTAAGTTGTAACTATCCATATGAACCTGCACTTACAACTTTGACTGTAGGCTGCTTAACTGTTTAACAGCTTTGACTGATAACTGTCACTGCTTAAGCCCTGCCCACTAAAGCTTGTGGTGGTTAACTTTGCATTGAACTAAATTTAATTGATCTTAACAAATGCAAACAGCTAGTTGGTTTACTATTAGAAGACAAACTGCCAAGTGAGTACATTGTATGTTGCAGCTTTCCCCAAATACTATTTATAAGTTATCATCGTTGGAACTAGTAATATATACAATAGATTTAGCCAAGCCTAAAAGCGGAGCTCCCAGGTTGTTTATTTTTACTGGCTCTAGGATTAGTGAATATAAAAGTCTTTGGAATTGTCCGTGTTTTGGTTTTCCCGGGTATTGCTTAATTATGTCAGTCTCTTCGCTGCCTAACTAGTGAATTCCACAGTTAATTTCACCTGAAAAACCGACTGATCGCGTGAGTCACGAAGGGATGAGTACAGGGTTCTCCTTATCAGGCAGTAACCGGTAAAATTTACCGCTTGTAAGAGCACTTATTACCGCCTGCAAACGCTCAGAAGTCGCTTATCCTTTGCAGAACGTCCAACATTAAACAAATGCTTTACTGGTTAGAAAAGGTCCCTTACCAGTTTTGCTGAAAACGAGGGAGAACCCTGTTAGTGCGATATCGGTTTTTCCACTGAAATTTACTGTCAAATTCACCAGTTAGGCAATCATTTTTTCTTGAATCGCAAGAGTTTCAAAAGAAAACAAGCAAATCCTCAGCAAGCGAACGGAACAGGAAAGAAGCATTTCAGAGTCGACTCTCAAAAGCCAGCGAATAGGAATCAAGCTAAAATTAGAAATCACAGACGTACTATAGCTCGTGATGTGACAGATCGTCCTTGTTGGTTCAAGGTCAAACAAGGAGTTTTATTGATGTACTTTATTGCACTTTATCTCTTAAAACAAGATCATTTACATTTTGATGTATTTCATTGAAACACGCCAGCTTGGCTTAGAACCAGAATCGGCTAGAAAGGCCAAACTTCTAACAAGAATCTCCAACAAATTACCTGTATGTGCTCTAAACAAACTTCTAAAAACACAAGCTGGTGATATTTCTCCTTACTTTTACGAGAACTCATTTAGATTACATGTTTCTAACATAAGGGCAAAATTTCTTGTCACTGTCAAGGCACATCGAAAAACAATTACAGTAGGCAAACAGAGTGAAAAAACCTGTTGTTCACTCGCATTTTAAAGCCAAACAAACCAGCAAACAGATCAATTATTTCTGTCCAAAAAGAGTACAGACGATTGTTATTTTACAGTAATTCCAGTTGAGAATAAAAATTCGAGTTTCATTCCTGAACAAAGGAAAAAACGACTAAACCACTTGTATTTTAGAAATATGCATCCACTTGAAACACCTCATCCATAGAAATACACTGTAACAAACGGTTTAGTGTCCAAGAAAAGAATTTGTGGAGTAACTTGTTCCACCGCGTTTGAGCTATTACTGGTGTACCGTTTTGTCGTTCTCGTTCTCTTTCACTCTTCTTTCGTTTCTTTTCTTCTGTCATAGGCCGTTCAGGCATCTTGCAACCTTAGTAGATTGTAAATTAAAAATTTTAAGATAAGACTCATGCCAAAAATTGCAATTCAGAGCAAAAAGCAGCACTAAACAAGTTAAAAATAAAGACTCAGCTTTACGTTTACAGTCCTCCAATGCTTGACTTGAATAACTACGTAGCCACCAGTGTGTCCTGACCACAGCTATATTATGTCAAACCTGGGTTAAAACCAGTGAAATACATGTAAGAAAAGAAAAAAATATTTTCCAAACCGTACCTGAACACGAAAAGCATCGGCTGTCAAGATCTTTTGTTAACGTATCATGGTGGTGTAGCCGCCTCGAGCCACAGAAAGAGCGCGAAAAATTCAGCCTCGTTTATGCTCAGGAGTAAGTGACTGGCCTGGCTTGAGCGTGCGAACCAATCAACAACCAGTCCCTGGTCAGCTGTGAACTTAAGAAAACGGCTGACCTTGATAAGGTCCAACTTGAGCCCGTGGTATGGTCACGTGATACTGGTCAGCAGATACCTTGTTTTGACAGGTGTCGATTGACCATAACATTGCTGTAAACTAGCTAGAGTGTCAACTGGAGTATTGCCTCCTGGATGAGCTCTAAACTTGAGCCTGTGTACTGGTCACATATTGGCATGCTTGGAGGGGTGGACGGGCGTACGGTCATACATGTATGGTTGTATGGTGACTAAAACCAAATTTTCTTGCATCAATGGGTTACCATATTATTTTTCTTAACTATTGTGCTCCGTGCGCGCATGCAAGTCACCCGGAGCTCCGCTATTATCAGCACTAGATAATTTCAGTTAATAAAAATGATACATTGTATGGTGTTTTGTATTCTAGGATCTTTGCTTTTGTCCTGAGTTCACTGTTCATCCTCCTAAAAAATCTGGACCAGTGAGTATTTCAACAACTAATTGCTTTAACTTCTTTGATAATATTACAATTTTCCCATCTGATGAGTTTTTACAATGTATGTGTTTCAGGATCAACCAGAAGATCTGTCAGCTATTGATAGCTGTGAATATATCTGGTATGGTCACTTTGAATTATATTATATAGGACACCCACAACAGTTTTTTTAATCACAGTGAACCCAATAAATAAGTATTAGTAAGATAATTGATTAAATTAAAAGCTTAAGTTCAGAAGGAAAAATCATTAATTAAATGGCAATTTATTTGCAGGGAAGCTGGTGTCGGATTTGCAACATCCCCACCCCCTAACCCACAGTTTGATTGCAACAGGACAGAACTGCTCAAACTGCTCTTAACTTGTTTTTCTGAAGCTATGTACCTTCCTCCAACAGGTTAGTCAGCTCATCTTGAGCTTAAAAGAAGCCCATGAGCGTACATGTAGACTGTGTTGTATGAAGAGAACAGATCATCTCATGATGACACTTCACATTACTCTTGATGGTAATAATTATTATCGTAGTGATTGTACAGTACCATCAAGAGTAATGTCATCTCTTGCTAACATACTTAGTTGCTTGTTAGAAAACATCAATGCCCTTAATTAACTTAACCATATGCTTTTATTTTTGTGTAATTTTTTTTACAGCTGAGAACCATTGCAGACCAAACAAGTGGCTTTCATTTTTCTCTTCCTCTGGTAACAGGTGAGACATTATTGAAGTTAAGGAAAGGATTAGATGGTTTTGATATCACTTCTTGTGCAGTCTGTAAATGAAGTTCATCTATGTGCATGTCTAAGCTGACATTTTAGCAGGGTTTTTGTGGTTCATTGGTATAGAGCTCTTCTACAACAGGTTATTTTTGTGATTTTGATTTTACAGTATCTATAGGGTCGAAATCAGAATTTGCTGCAAAGACTAGCGATTTACTGCTACATGTATGAACAGCTAGTTCTTTTCCTGTTTTTTCAAATGCAAAACCTTGCTTTGTGTCTATGCCTTTCACCCTAATTAGTTGTAAAAATCAGAATTTTCACTTCCAGTGGAGTACAAAACGGTGCTGGTGAGGAGACTGAAAATAGCAGGCCAGTGACAATGCCAATATCGCAACAAGGGAATTTTCGGAATACAAGTTTGGTGCTTTTGCCTTTTGCATTCTTGCAACCAAATACAATGCAATTTCGATCAGAAGTAGTTTCAGTAACTTATGAATGTAAAAAAAAACCAGAAAATTTAGGCCCTGGAAAAATTTTGTTCTGGTATTGATGTCACAATTCTGGTATCCCCAATCTCCTTACTAGCATGGTTTTGCCCCTCACCTGAAGAGGAAATTCAGTTTTTAAAAGGCTAAAAGTAAAATGTAAGGAAAATCGGTTTGGATTTGCTTTTATCTCAGAAAACTACGTGTACTGTATATTGTTTCAATTGAGTAAAATAAAGAAAAATCAGTCATAATATGCACACTTTAAAGATGGTGCTTACTATTTCAAAGATATTTTGTGTGGTTTTTGATTATTCGGGAAGAGCAGATCTCAAAAAGTGTTATTGGAATTTAAGAAGGAAAATTGGGGGTATAACGGTTACCACACATTTTCAAAGATAATTAATCAGCAATATATGTAAAAAGCTTTAAAATACATTGTTCTTTTCCAAATTGAAGCTTAATTGCAGTACTTCTAAAAAATGCATGGTTACCCCCAAATTTCTTTTTGGAAATCAAGAGCACTTGCTAAGTTGTGCTTTCTCCACGTAGTTTTAAACCATGCAAAAATACCCTATAATTATTAGTAAGCACTTCCAACAGGAAATCCGAATGTTTCTTGAGATGCGCAGAACCTGTACACATGCAATAACAATAGTAGGCACCGTCCTTAAAGGACTGACAGTGACCTAAGGAGTATCCTCTACCAGACGTGATGGAGTTTTTGCAGTCATTTCAACTGAACTGATAACAATGTTAAGATGAGGTGTAGCTTTTATGCACCTGCACTTTTTCAAATGTTGAGTTATGTCAGTTTTTATTGATCTGAAACTTACACTAACTCTGATTCACTGTTATTGACAGACATGCACTTCCAGTTTTCACCTCTCTGTTAAATCTGGTGTGTTCTTATGACCCAATTGGATATGGAGTTCCGTAAGTATGAAACTTGTACAGGAATTGCCTAATATGAGTGGCCAGGCAATTTTATTGGTCTATGCTTTGTTGGGAACAGGTTCAATCCCTGAAAATGGTGTCGACATAATGTGGATTGATTTGGTTCATGGTTTTCTAATGAGGAGGTTTTTCTCCAGTACTTCCATTTACTTCTATCATCAAAAAGCAATAAAATCGAGTTCTGCTGCTCATTTTTGTTATAAGTTTGTATCTGTCTGTAACAGCAGATAGACAAGAATCCAAGGTAAAGAACACACTGACTCACTTCACTCAAAAACCCATTCATGTTGACTCCCACTGGATGTTGAATATACTGCAGTGCGAACAATGTTACATGTATTTCCATCTCCTTAGTTACAACCACCTTATGTTTGCTGATTATCGTGAACCCCTTGTGGAAGTGGCTGCTCAGTTGCTTGTAGTGTTATTGGATCATGAGACAATGCAGCAGGCTTCGGTTGTAATGAATGGTGGTGATGTGGAGAACCCATTTGAGGTAACGACATGCAGTAAATAAATAATGAGTAAAGTAACGGTTGGGCATAATTTTTATAATAAATTATTGTACTTGTAAACACATTCTTAAGGGTGTTGCTGACAACAATATACATGTAGATGTATGCTTACTAGCGACATTGCCAAGACGTCATAGGTCTGCCTGCTAAAAACCCTGTTGTAGTAATAATTGCTACCGGTATATGTACATGTAGCCTGTGTGATGAAAGGTAAAGATTAGAAGCTGGGGCTGTACATGTGTACACATGTACATGTTTGCCTTTAAGAAAATCCCTTGCCACATTAAGTTTGTTTTAATCTTGGTAAAGCTGTTATTGTGGGCAATGTACTGTAGGCTTCAATTGCAAAGCTGTTTTGTAGAAAGTTTGTTAAAATTAATATCTGTTGATTTGATTACATGTTGACTTCGTGATTGTAGTTAGTCAAAGCCTACAAATAAACCTCACTCATCGTAGAATCTGTAGTAGCTCAGTAGGTGGAGTGTCCAGCTAGATCTTTGAGGGTGATGGGTCAAATCCCATTAAGGTGTCACATACTTGCGTAGCGAGGGTGGTAACTTACTTTTGAGTGGTACTGTAGGTGATGTACTGTATTTCAGTGTGAGAATTTAATACAGTGTACATGTACATGTATGTCTTGAAAATTTGAGGTGTTGGCAAAACGTTTTCAGTTTTATGGGGGTCTGGTGTTGCCGAGCTATAATGAATTAATGCCCAAAACCTATAGCAATAAGTTGTAAACTAAAGTTGTATTTTGTTTTTGTAGTTCAATGCATGTACTCCTACAATGTATTCAAGGGAAGTCATTTGACTGTATTAATTTTGATATCATTCTCGTAGGAATCTCCAGTGGACAACCTTTTCTGCAACTACTTATCAAGGATACATAGAGAAGAGGTGAAGCATGATCCCATGAAACTTTTCTAATGTTTCTCTGCACGCTGCTACTATTGCTTACTTTTTGTGACTAAGGCTCAAATGACATCCAAAGAATAGCTTTCTGATACATGCATAATTATGTAATTTGTTTTGCTCTATTGTAGGATTTCTATTTTATTCTTCATGGTGTGGCCAACCTTCTCAATAATCCACTAATCCAAGTAAGTACTACATTTTTGGTACTGTACTGTATACCCTCTATCTGAGAGATATTGTGAGTTCTGATTTTTATTTACAGCTGAAACAATATGAAACAGTCATACAACTGTAACTATATATCCATATGATTTTTTTTATAGACATACCTGCCAAATTCTTGTAAGAAAGTCAGTTTTCATCAAGAATTGTTAGTTCTGTTTTGGAAGATGTGTGATCAAAACAAGGTTTGTGACTCATTATTTTTATAATTGTAATTTCAGCTACATATTACAGGAACGTTTGTGCAGTTTATGAACATTTTACTCTAGACAGGGGTTGATATTTATTTTACTTTTTTTACACAGAAATTCTTGTTCTATGTGCTCAAGAGTAGTGATGTCCTGGACATTCTGGTTCCCATTCTTTATCACTTGAATGATGCTCGTTCTGACCAGTGTAAGAATTAGCCAATCTCTGTATTTACATGTAGGCAGCAATGTACATGTTGTACTTATGGTCCCAAGGGAAACAGTTTGTTTTGTTTGAATCCTGAAAGTTGAGGGAAACATCAGGACTCAAGGAAAAACAAAACAAACTACAGTACTGTAGTTTTGCATGCAATTTTGCTTTAAGTGCCTTGTTATAGCAGAGCTCCACGCACAGCACCATGGGTAAGAAAATATGATGACCCATCTGTGCAAGAAAATTTGGTTTTGGGTCCACCCCTGCATGTGAGCCAACGTGACCAGTATCACATGACCATATCATCGGCTCAAATTTAGATCTCATCAAGGCAGCCATACTTCAGCTAGTTTACAGCGTACATCTTTGTTATTGGACACCTGTCAAGACAAGGTATCTGCTGACCAGTATCACAGACCATATCTCAGGCTCAAGTTTAGAGCTCATCAAGGTCCAGGGCTTGAAATTGCGACCAATACAGATGCATTTGCGACTGAATTTTTTTCCCTTTGTGACTACAGTGTAAACTATCTGGAGAAGTCGCAAATTTGTGACTTGTTTTCACCTTCGCTCTTTTGAAACAATTCATTCCATTCATCCCATCGGCTCTCTACTAGTAAAATGTTGTATAATACATGTAGGTGCCATTACACTCACCATCATGGTAAATGCCATTTCCCATGGTAAATTATCCCGCGGTGCCTCACACTTGGGTTTTAGTATACCGTGTTAACTAGAGGTCACACGTTACGAAGATTACCGAGGTAAAACAAAATCTCACGCAATTCATTGGCTGGAAATTTAATCACAACTTCATCAGCATCGCGATTGGCTCTTGTACCTCAGGCATCAAAACAACTTCCAAATTCCAACTTCCCACGTTAAATGTCACGGGTGCTTGCACTGATCTTTTTGAAGTATCCATGGAAATTTAACATGGGAAGTTTACCTTGGGAAATGTCGGTCACACGGACCAAGTGCAGTTTTCCGTGGTAAGAGGGTCATCTACTGCGGTAAAAGTGCCCCATGTAACCGTGCCTAATATCATTTGTAATGTGATATTTTAACCTTGAATTGAATGCTGAAAGAAAATATTTCGTGTTTTACATGCCGCATGTGCGAATCTCCTTTTTCCCGCGTTAATTGCTGAAGGTTTACTTGGTTTTTTGCCCGGTAACACCAATGGAGCTCGTGTTTCTCGTGTTGTCATTCGGAAGTCGAGTAAAGGTGGAATTACGTAGTCATTTCAGTGATACTATTAAACATGCATTTCCGTGATACGATCGGATCGCGAAAGGTTGTTCCCTAAATACCTGGATCTTTATGCACTTAAGACGAGCGATGAGCGACTCGAAGAAGTTAAAAGAAGCTCTTGTTAACAAAAGAAGCTCTTAACAATAATCCTGATTTACGTGTATGTTCAAAACTAAAAAGCAAATATTGTCTACAAATAAAAATCAATCAGTCAATATGAGGATTCAAGGAGCTGCCACAAGATTTCTTGGCTCAGTCTTTAGTTCCATGTGATGCTCCACCAGACTTGATCGCTTGTAGAGTAATTGGAGATGGAAATTGCTTGTACCACGCCATTTCCGGGTCTTTGGTTAATTAATTAATTCTAGGCTCCTGAAAAAATCCCTCGGGCTACTAACTTTTAATGTTGGAAGCCCGAAGGGCTCCCAGAAAATTTTCCTAGGTGGCCCCCCTGGGTCAGCTGGTTTTTTTTGTTAATTGACTGGTGAGCAGGTACTGAGTTGATAAGAAATAACCTGGGAGCTCCGCTTTTAGGCTTGGCAAAATCTACTGTGTGTGACCTCACATGGGAAACGTACACCAACGTTTTGACCTTAAATGGGCAAAACTAACAGCTAACTAACGAATTGGTAACAGAAGCTAACGGCACTGATGGTATGCTGATGCTTTTAAAGGCAACATACACTAACGGTTTGCAACGTCGTGATAGCACATAGCTGCAAGCGTTTAGTAGTTAAGTCAGTTCGGCAAACGAGTGCTGCGGAAGCGACATCAAAACACTGCAGGAAGGAAAACTTTTGTTTTTCTAAAGCCAGCATCGGCAAGAGGCCAATATCACAGCAATTTCACTGAAAAGAAAACACCTCTTCGTTTCTACTGTGCATAATTCTCTGAATCAAATGGTAAAATTATCTCTGTTAAAAGACAAGATTTGCATTCAAAGTTTGTAAGATGAGCCAATAATATTGATTTGATTTTTCTGGAGGGAAAAGCTGTGCATAATTTGCCGAATCAAAATTTAATGGTAAAATGTTCTTCATTAAAAGACTAGACTGCGAGAAGTCCCTTCATAAATTAGTCAAGCGGCCTGCTTTTCTGAGGCAGTCGTGTTTTGTGACGCAAACAAATAAAATTACCGAGGGTGGCTTGGGAAGAGCATCTTTAATTGTCAAGTCTTATCCACTTGTTTGGATTCTTACCAAGCATGCATGAGTTAATTCGTTGTCCTCCAATCTACATACATGTACATGTTTACTAGTTCTTTCATGTACCTTACACTTCTCTTCCCAAGCAAATAAAATTACCGAGGGTGGCTTGGGAAGAGCATCTTTAATTGTCAAGTCTTATCCACTTGTTTGGATTCTTACCAAGCATGCATGAGTTAATTCGTTGTCCTCCAATCTACATACATGCTTACTAATTCTTGCGTTACACTTCTCTTCCCAAGCCTCCCTCGGTTATTTTATTTGTTTGTGTGACAAAACACGACTGTCTCAGAAAAGCGGGCCGCTTGACTGATTTATGAAGGGACTGCTCGCAGTCTATTAATAATATTATAAAGACAAAGAATTTTGTTCAAAGTTTGTGAGATGCGCCAATAATATTTGATTTTTGTGGAAGAAATAGTTTTGTTTTTCTGCGCCAGCAAGAGGCCATAGTGAAATGTCACGGCGAAAACTGAAAAAAAAATTATATCTTCGGTTCTACTGTGCGTTAAGTTTGCTGATTCATACGGTTAAATGCCCTCCGTTAAAAGCAAATTTTCCTTCCAAATTTGAAAGATGCACTGATTATGCTTATTTGAATTTTTTGGAAGGAAAAGTTTTGTTTTTTGAAAGCACGCGCTGGCGAGAGAACATAGTGAAATGAATGTTGTGGGGTCATGGCAAACACTGAAAAAAGTGTATTATATATTCGGTTCTCCTGTGCATAATTGGCTGATTCAATCTTTAAATTAATGCTCTCCGTCAAAAATTTTCATTTAACGTTTGTAAGATGCGCCGATTGTATTTATTTGATTATTCTGGAAGGAAAAGTGTTGTTGTTTTTAAAAGCACAAGCCGGCGAGACTGATTCTGTCAGTTGTATCACACAAAGGGAACATTAATAAAAATTTGTAGGCCAGCAAGACTCTCTTTCTGGTTATAACATGTTTAACTTCATGCTTTGTCTTTGCCCTCCACCTTTTGTTGCCAGGATTGATCTATTTTTGTCAGCTATTCCACAAGGACAATTATTTTTGTGTAACTTGTT
>NC_090890.1:46431472-46451472 GCF_036669925.1 Montipora capricornis | reverse complement strand
TGTGTGAAAATTTTCCACTTGTTTTCCAAGAGGTTCTGTTTATTATTATAAACATCAATGAAAGACAAAATTATTTCACTTAAATGATTTTTGTAGTCCTAACAACTAAAACTGGGGAATATCGATGATACTCCTCAATTTCCCAAACCTTTTGCAACGATGGGGGAATGGTTCGCTTTTGTGACGGAAGAAGAAAATAAATAAACTCGCTGGTCTATAAAGCAATAGCAGAAAATATCAAAAAATCAACTTCATAGGCTGCAAACGTTTTTGACGGTAAGCTGTTCATAAACGTTTCGTCTAATTTGTAGCCTCCATTTTACTTTAAATTTTAATAATATGCTCAGGAATTTGTCCTTGGGCGTTAGCTGTTCCTCGAAGTTCACACTTTTCCTTTAGCTTCACTTTCGGAAAACTGTTTGCTTCTCGAAACAGATAATGTCGCAGACAAATAAACTCCACTCCAAAATTACAGTAGCTTCATCAGCCTTTGAAGAAATACTGTAGGCCTTGGTGATTACAAGTAGCTTCCCTTTAATATGGTTTACCAACTTACATTCCAAACCACTAAGGTATGCTTGAGAAATACAATGTAGGGTCAGGCAGTATATTTAATTAACTTTTGACACATTCTCCCTGTACCATAATCCTGTATTTTCAGTTGGCAAACCTTCCGACGGATCCTGCAACGGTTCAGAAACCAAGACGAAGAATTACTTCCCAAGGCTCAGACAAGTACGAAAAACCGAGGTTAATCTGTTGTAGTTCCATTGGTCTAAATGAAATATTCGCATAGTTGTACATTGAAATTCACACTTAGTATGTTTGTTCTTTTTTTTTTTTTTTGTATGTTCGTATGTTTGTTCTTCGATCTTCATAATTTTTATACAATTTGAACTTGTACGTATGCTGCATAGTATGCACGTTTTACTGCATGTCTGGATTTGGGTACACTTTCCACAGATTCAACATTTTTTTCTGATCACTTGCACAACTAATGTCGTTGGAGGTTTTGAATTCACTGCTGTTTGATTTCATTAATGTGGTGTTCCTCTGGATATAAAAAAAAAATGTTTGACTTTTTGGACGACAGAAGGTCTTCTCTAACTTGCAGGGATGCCCCAGCCTCAAGCAGTGAAGGAGAAGAAAAGAAGCCTGTAGCAGCTGCCTCAACATCTGGAGGGAGTATGCCGGAAATGTCGGCTGATAGTAAGTTTTGTTTTACTAGTTATGTGTATGTAGTTTGGGAATAATGACATGCCACAGCCCTGTCCTTAATTCAGCCACGAGAAACTGGACATAAAATTGGCTTTACAAGTGAATCTTACCATCAGTGGCACGACTCGTTCAAAGGTTAGGCCCTCCCAGGGTTTTTATTTTTTATTTTTTAACCAAAACATGTGTTGGAGACAAATTGGGTTACAGTATCGGAGCGATGTAAGAGTGACAACAGCCTGTCTGATAAGAGAAAAGCTGGAAATGCTTACTGTGCATGAGGGAAAGTGGTTTGCATTGCATACATGTAATAATAGTCAAAGTGTTGACTGTAGATCTTTATGCGCATTTGCAATAGCGAGCCAGTTGGCCAAGTTCGTTGAGAATCCATCTACAGTACATGTACCATGGCTGAACGTCAGTGCGACAAACACTAACCGGCTTTAAATAACTGAGGAAAACGTGCCCAGCCTTTCTGACAGAATTTCTGGTCTCTTTGGACAAGGACTAAATTTTAATCCCTTCCTTGCAGTGCTTATGAAGAACGAACATTATGTGGGAAGAGAACAGGGCTCACAGCCCCTGGTGTTGTGGTCTGTCACGCTTTTCCTGGGGCACCTTTAAATCAGTCTTACAATTTTGACAACATTGAAACGGCTCCTGAAAATATGTCTGCCCAATTTGTTGTTAATGCTTTGAATCTTTGACACATCGATTATGTTATTAATTGCCTTCTACATTAAATCCCATACAAAGGGGATGTTTACATTACTTGTAACTTTTACTTGTGAAACAGTAGGTTCATTCCTACTCAGATGGTCATCCTTCAATTTTGATAGGAAATATCGAATTAATAATTTGAAGAAACACTTGAACCGTATTGAAATTTACAGCTCTTGGTGTTTGTAACGGTGACCAGAATGCTGCTTTTCAGTTGTCCGTCCTCCTTATTTTACAATTCCATCGTAAAAGGGGTATCTGGCACGGTTAGTTAACTTGACGATTAAATCTCCCCTCTTCTATTTGTCTTCTAGTGTCTGTCAAAGAGGTGCGTAACCCTGCTAGTGAGTCAGAATCCAGTGACATTGAGGCGCGCTCCGTAGGGGATGTTACTCCACCCAGTACCCCTGGAACAAAGCGCACAGAAAAGAAGTCCATTGGGCGATCTTCCTCTCTGGCTAGCCCGGGGCCTTTTGTCGCCACACCGGAATGGGTAAGTCGTAACGAAATATAGTGAGGTGAAATTTGGGCTTGGGTGCATTTTTGATAACTACAATTGCTACAAAACTAGTCCTTTAGAACTATTTCAAAAGCTTAGACCAAACGTTACTAAAGTAAAAATGTAGTGGACCAAATTTATGGGATTTTTGTTGTTTGTGTTTTTAGGTTCAATCTTGGAAGCAGAAGCTGCCCCTGCAGACCATAATGAGGATGCTTCAAGTTTTGGTTCCTCAAGTCGAGAAAATTTGCATTGATAAGTAAGTTATTTCGAAGGTTGAGTTCTTGAATTAAAACATGGTTGGTGCTAAACCGGTTTACTGTCATCTCGCCACCATGATAGGCTTTTGTACATGACGCTTTTACTTCGCCTCTAAAATGCTCGCCTTTAATGCTCCCTCTTCCCTACTACATACATGTAGAATGCATGGTCTGTCCCCAAAAATGCTCATTTGATTCTCATTATACATACAGTAGGCTGATAAAACTGTTTTTGAAATTTGAAGGTTTTAATTTCAACATTTTAACACAAGTAAAGGCTCACCTTTACAGTGGCGCATATTTACAACACAAAATATTAATGTATAGTATAAGAAGTTTAATAACAATATAGACCTTATTCATAAATGGCGGTCACATTTATAATTCTTTTGTCCACGTGCAAATTAGCCTCATTTTAGAGCAAGAATTCTTTTCAATTCACTGTATGGTATCGAGGCCTGGTAGGCTAATTTGCACTTCGACAAAAGAATTATAAATGGGCCGCCATTTATGAATACGGTCTATAAACCAATCCACAGAACGGTGTAAGAGCTATCTTTGACTCAGGGATTGCAACCGAAAATGTCATCATAAGATAAGTTTGCAGAAACATTCTTCTCTCAATATGTTCACGTCATTTTCACGCTGTTAGGGGTTTGACGGATGAGTCAGAGATTATCAAGTTCCTTCAGCATGGTACCCTGGTCGGCCTGTTACCCGTTCCGCACCCTATTCTCATCCGAAAATATCAGGTAAGCGGACTGTTGCCAAAAAAAAAACATTAAGCAAGCGTCTTTGTTATGCGTTTGTTCTATCGACAAGTTGCTAGGGCGCTTTAAAAAGGCCACAAAAAATGCCAATTTTCGATTCTTTTCGTGGGTGATGATCTCTGTGTGATAGTATGTAAGACCAGCGGCAGTATTTGGCGAATGTGTGAGTGTGTAGCCCTTAAGGTGTGTCCTGTCCGAGATGTTTATTCCTTAAAGCAGAGTTATGACAGTATATCGAACGCAATTTCATTAATCGCTGCGAGTAGTCATCAATAGGGCCGTTTATACGAGAGAAAATAAGCCGCGGCTAACTCTGGCCGCCGCTTACGTAAGCCGCGAACACCTCGTATAAATGGTACAAAATCTACGTTCACGGCTTTCTCAAGCCGCGGCTTATCCTGGCCGGGGAGTTTATACTCGTATAAATAGTTCCTTTCGCGGCTTACGTAAGCCGCGGCCAGAGTTAGCCGCGGCTTATTTTTCTCTCGTATAAACGGCCCTAATGTCACGAGCCATTTAGTGATATTTCCAGAGGAAGACCAGTGTGGAATTGGGATACTATCACATTAACCACATTTTAATCGAGAAAACTATCGAAGGAGACAGAGTGTCTTTGAATGTACTTGAGTGGCATCTAAACTTAAATTTGTTGTTCTTAACCTAGGCAAAGTAATGTTTTATCGCTCAAGATGTCTTAAATTGAAAATTCTCTCCTTATGGACGTGACATTGCGTTTATAAGACAATGTTTTCCTTGGCATAATTGCATTGTTAAGTTGTGTTTTGAAAAAAGTTCCTTTTACGTGGAATGCACATAGCGTTTACCCGGGATTCCAGAGGTTATTTTTTCGCTATATGAAAAGAGCGACAAAAGAGCGCTTTGTGACTCGCTCTTTTGTCTGTCTTTTCATAGCGAGAAAATAACCTCTGGAATCCAGGGTACATAGCGTTCGGCTATAAAGGAATTTTTACCTCAGTGTCATTAGTGCTCTTTTCCATTTCTAAATGTAACAGAATATTGTGCTCGTTATGCAGTCTTTCCGTCCCTTTTTATTGCTAGATTTCTTCACTTTTCACGGAAGCAAGTTCTGCGTTACTTAAGGGGCTTTAATTTGCACTTATTTCACGACTCCCCTTGCAGCACGTATTTGCTATTGATAAATTCAAGTTTAGGGATGCAATACTTGTAGAGTTCATAACCGAACGGTTTGGGTTTCTTTTACAGGCGAACAGTGGAACGCAAATGTGGTTTCGAACCTACATGTGGGGAATAATTTACCTCAGGTATTTAACTTACTCAAGAAAAAATGAGGGGACAGAGAGGGAGGCTCAAGGCGTTGGCCGGGATATATTATGTCCACGAAAGTTATTTTTAGACGAGCGGAAGTCTTTGTTCTAGGGGAAGTCTGTCTTCCGAGACGTCCGCATGCAGTCTTGCTTCGCTCTCAGGTTCTTAGTGAAAAGAGAAAATGATGGCGCACGTGGAAGGCTGGTGAATATGTATTTTCTTTCAAACATCGGACCGAGGTTGGCCTGCATGCGGACGTCTCGGAAGACTTCCGCTCGTCTAAAAATGACTTTCGTGGACATGACATATCCCAAGGGCTGGACCGGGAGCCTCCTTCTCTGTCCCCTCATTTTCTCTTGACTTACTACTTTCCTCTGTGGCTCGCTGTAGTCTTGTTCCTTCACTTCTCATTTTGCTGTAAGGTTACCCAGCCCGATTGTTTATTCGCTTGTCAATAAATACCCTCTTGAGTATTGTCATATTTGACAATTTGACTTGATTTGCGGTAATTGTTATTTTCAGTTTACAATGTGCCCAATTAGTGCTTCAGCGCTAGAACGACTAGGCACTTAAAATAAAGTTCATTTCCTTTCCTTTCTTACATTGGGAAAACAAAGTTGACAAGCGAATGAGGTCTATTGCATAGCTTGAAATTTGGTTGGGTCATTTCGAAGAGCATCGGAGTTTCAGTGTGGGAAGTCGCCGATCGAAACTTTAACCCATGATGACACACTCGGGTTTTGTAAGTAAATGAGGGAAAAGTTTCGCTCACATCTCCTGGACGTTAACAACTGACAACACTTTCACGTGGAGCCGGTGTGAGCTAAACCTTGAATAAGTAATAACTAATGTAATCACAAAGACTACCGTGAAATGAAATGTTGCCTTTTCAATGAGGACCACAAAAAAGTGTTGGACTTCCCCAGTTTTCTTGGAGAAAAACGAAGAACCGAGGGCCTCTTCTCAAGACCTTTGCTCGTAGATTTTTCAGAGACTGCACACTGTTTTGCTGACAGCGCAGTCTCTGGTGACTGGTTTGGTCTGGTTTACCATGCGATAGCCTCCATGCTTTCGATAGTTTAACTAATAGTGTGTAGTCGTTCTAGCGCTGGAGCACTAATTGGGGACACTGTCAACTGAAATTAACAATTAACGCAAATCAAGTCAAATGTTGGTTTTTGAGGTGAGCGGAAAAACGGAGTACCCGGGGAAAAACCTCTCGGTGCAGAGTAGGGAACCTACAAACTCAACTCACATATGACACCGAGGCTGGGAATCAATCCCGGGCCACATTGGTTGGAGGCCAGTGCTCTCACCACTGCACCATCCCTGCAGAACAGATCGGCCAGCTTTTGTAGAAGCAAAGCAACCACTCAACTGAAACAATTAATTCGTATCCTTTTCATTTTTCAGGAATATTGACCCTCCCATATGGTACGACACGGATGTCAAACTGTTTGAAATCCAGCGAGTGTAGTAATAGTCCGGCGACTACGCTGGGGAGACAACGTATCGCGGATCAAGGATATCGTATGTTACACATTTAAAAAGCTCTTGGAAATTAGGACGATTTCCCGTTAATTATCGAAAATAATTCCGCCATTGATTTGTTTTTGCATTACTGCAAGACGGAATGCATAAATGGCGGCCAAAAAAATATTCTTTTGTTTATGTGCTAATTAGCCTCACTAGCCTCGTTTGCATGGACAAAATACAAAAGAAAGGTTGCTTGAGAGCGAGGCTAGTGAGTCTCATTAACACATAAGCTTAACAATACATTTTTGGCCGCCATTTATGCATTCGGTCAATTGACTGACCTACAAAATCGCACCGAATTTTTGCCCGATCTGAAGAAAAAGCAAACTCGCACGCATTTTCCCGTGCAACAGAATCTGTGGAAGCTGAAGCACTACCCTCAAGCGACGGTTTTCTTGAAGTGTCTATCAGATAAAGTTTGTTGAGGTGATAGGCACTTCAACTTGGTGTTGGTGTATCTTCATGATTATTATTGTTCAGAGAAAATGTGTACAGACTTGAAAAGGCGGCCACGCCAAAACGCAGGCTACAGACTGTGCAGACCGTGTAGAGCAGGGGTAAAATATAGTGTTATCCTCACTATTATCGAGAGCCAACCGTAAACATGCTAACCTGAATATTATTTAGGCATAATTAGGCTAACCCGAATTTTCATTTTACAGACGGTCTGCACAGTCTGCATTTTTCGGTGTCCCCTTGAAAAGGTAACCCCAACGGGCCTTAATCACACGGAATCTATTGTCTGTGACCAGTACGGCCGCTGCGCGAATAAGGTCCATTGTGACTTCAAAACGAGTATAGAATCAGTAAGTTAATTAACCGTGACGATTGACAGAAGTGTCGGATCTTACTTTGTTCTTATGAAGCAAGGAAAGAGAGGAGAAATGCAAATAAAAACTGCATTGGTTCCTCAAGAGTGTCAAGATTCTTTCAGTGAGTATTTTTCGTGAAATTCAAACAATGAGGGGCTTCCGTTTTCATACAAAAACGGACTACACGTTTCTTGGCTTACTTTTTCCAATGGCTTACTTTTTCCAATATATACATCATGTGACGGTACTCAGGAGATACAGGGTTTGGCTATTTGTCTTGTTCAGCAAAAAGCAGTGGGTCCAGCTTGAAAATTCACTGGAAACGACATTTATTAGGGAATAAGGCTTGTTTATAGAGCGTTTCACGTGACGTCACGGTAGCCATGATGGTGTACCACACTGATCCTCCGGGAATTGATCTCTATTTCTATGCAAATACTTTCTTTTGTTTCAGTAATCCAATATGGCTACTGGTCACGTGAGTGAAAACGCTCTATCGCTTGCGTACGCGTACATTTTGAATTTCCGGTATTTGTTTGCCACTGTCGAAATTTACTTGTATATAATGAATTTTAAAGTAAACTTGGTACAGTCGCGCAACGTACTTTGATGGGTTGTTAGTTGTATCTTAATTTTTAGCCATCAAAAGTTATTTAAAGAGGAAAATTCAATCCGTCGACTTTCCCAAGTGGATTAATAATCTCAATAGCTGATTTAGGGGGTGGTGGACCCAATAGGGAGTTTTAGAAATGACGACGGCTATGGCAACGACATGACCATGAAAGAATAAAGTTTGGTTTCAGTGATTTAAGTACATTTCTATGCCTCAGAAAACAACGCGAAATAACCAAATTCAGCTTAGGTTTCTGACTATGTTAGCACAGAACAGCACATCTTTATCTAACTTTTGGTGCCAATTACAGTTGTAGGATACTTGATCTATCGGATATATTTTACAGTGTGAAGGAAATGAAGTAATCGCCAAATTCGTAGTAGCGAAAACTCGAAGTTATTTTGAAGTCTCAGTGACGTTTTCGTTGTCATAGCCGTGGTGGTTGATTAAAACCTCTGATGTCCAGACCAACTTTACTGAAATAAAAGTATGTATTAGAGTTATTTAGTCAGGTAGCAACGAAATTTGGCTTGGACCAATAAAGATAATTATTAACTGAATGCGTCTCAAATTTTGTTCTTATTTGTGCGGTGTGGTAAACCCGATTGAAATCACGGAGGACGTTTCACAATGGAAACGAAATAGATGGGCACACGAATCAAACGAAAAGCACATTTCTTGGTTTGTATTTCAAGATCACTCCCAACCTCTCATGCCTTCAAGTTGGTATGTTCTCAGTGTCGACAAAGTAGTCAAACATTTGTATTGGTGATCAAATGATTTCTAGTGCTATTAGGAATAAGTAAGTACGAGTGAATTTTTTCAAAGACGGACAAATACACGATTCGTGCAATTTGTAGTTTTAGCAAGAGTTTAGTCGTGCTTATTTATTCCAAACTGAATACTAAAATGAAGTCGTGTGATTACCTATTTTACCCTATACGTGAAAAAAAAAAACAAACAAACAAACAATTTCAAACTAACCACTCCAAACATTGCAATTATAAAGTATTTAAATGAAGCTAACCCTAACAAGTCATTGAAAGTTAACCGAATAAAAATTGGTGCTTCGACGAATTTTAAACCCGTAGATAAAACAATGGCATTTGGTTTGCAATTTCAATCTACTTTTTGACGAAAGGCTTGGTTACCAAGAATGGCATCGACCGTCAAAAATGGCATGCGGTCTTCATTATTCCGAATTTCGCTCATTGCATGCGCAACCTACTCTTTGTTCGATTCTCAATTAATTGTTCATTCAAGATCGTGGGTAAAATTACAGAACAATGCAGTGAAGGGAAGTGCCGAACCATATATATATATATATATATATAATGAAATGACGTGATAAATTGATCATCAGCTAAAAGTGCTCAATGGGTTTACCAGAGCTTTGAATAGATACGTAGACTTGAACTAGGTCAAAACATTTATTTGCTACTCCGAGTTTCATGCTTCTCACGAAGCAATCATCAGGCAACTGCCAAAAAGAAGGAATACATGGTGTTTACAGTGATTTTGAAAATAACGGTAGCAATTCACTATAGGCTGGGGTGCATGGCAACGGTTAAACAATACAAACTGTTTCCAGTGAGCTGCTAAAAATAAGCCTTAAATAATTACGCTATTGAGAAGGAATTTCTTTGCATGTCTGCAACTTGTTACAAGCTCATTTCTGTTGTTAAGGGTCGCCAAATCTGGTCTACAAATTATATAGTATTTCTCCCACAGACATAAATTACACTTCTTCGTTACATTTGAATAGGATCTCGCATGCCTAACAATCCGCCATTTAATGTGATAGTCGACTTTCTTGTCTTTCAAACCCCATACATATTTACTAAGTTCAGTGGAATTTCTGTAGCGTTCATTTCTAAAGGAACATGTGTGGTTTCTATAACGTGATTTGAATGATGTGTCGCAAAGACCGATGTAAGTTTGCTTTGACTGAGATGTTGTGACCTCTGCTTGATAGATGGTATTCCGCACGTTGCACTTTCCGTCTAGAGGGCAGGATCTTTTGTCACGGCAGTTGCAAGTGTTGATAGTTTGAGCGGGTGGATTTGATGACTTGTTAATGACGGCTTTATTTTGGTTGGAGATAATTGTTTTTACATTGCTCATGCAGCTATAACTAATTTTGAGAGTGTTCCGGTTGAAAATTCTGTGCAAAGGGGTGTGATTTTGGGAAGTGCTTGCCGATTAGGGTGAGGAAACACTTTCCAACCTTTGTTTTGACGTTTTGGCTGTACGGAGGATTGAACCAGGTGATGTTTCTAGGCCTATTCTTGCGGTGTTTGGTTTCTGGAGTTGTTTTTCTGTAGGTTAGATTATATATAGCCGCTCTTGTTGAGTGCATCTTGGTAGGTTTCTTTCGCTTTAAATCAAATGATTCTTTGTCGGAGAAAATTCTGAGAGGCGCTTGTTTTATGGATTCCGGTATGTTCTTTAGGATGGATGGGGGTGATTGGATTTCTTGTGAACGTAGAGTGGGATGTTTCCTTCTTTTGTGTAGGATAATGCTTTCCAGATTGGAGGTTTCTAGAAATTTACTTTAGTGATGTTTGTTCGAAATGTGATCTTTAGTCTTTACAGCCAGAAAAAATTCTTGATTCTTTCGATCTGTTGAGAAAGTTTTCCAGAGGCAAGCACTTTCCAAAATCAGAAGGGTTTGCACGTCAAGAAATCCAATCACCCCCCATCCATCAAAAGAACATACCGGAATCCATAAAACAAGCGCCTCTCAGAAATTTCTTCTCGTCGACAAAGAATCATTTGATAAAGCGAAAGAAACCTACCAAGATGCACTCAACAAGAGCGGCTACATATATAATCTAACCTACAGAAAAACAACTCCAGAACCAAACACCGCAAGAATAGGCCTAGAAACATCACCTGGTTCAATCCTCCGTACAGCCAAAACGTCAAAACAAAAGTTGGAAAGTGTTTCCTCACCCTAATCGGCAAGCACTTCCCAAAATCACACCCTTTGCACAGAATTTTCAACCGGAACACTCTCAAAAATTAGTTATAGCTGCATGAGCAATGTAAAAACAATTATCTCCAACCAAAATAAAGCCGTCATTAACAAGTCATCAAATCCACCCGCTCAAACTATCAACACTTGCAACTGCCGTGACAAAAGATCCTGCCCTCTAGACGGAAAGTGCAACGTGCGGAATACCATCTATCAAGCAGAGGTCACAACATCTCAGTCAAAGCAAACTTACATCGGTCTTTGCGACACATCATTCAAATCACGTTATAGAAACCACACATGTTCCTTTAGAAATGAACGCTACAGAAATTCCACTGAACTTAGTAAATATGTATGGGGTTTGAAAGACAAGAAAGTCGACTATCACATTAAATGGCGGATTGTTAGGCATGCGAGATCCTATTCAAATGTAACGAAGAAGTGTAATTTATGTCTGTGGGAGAAATACTATATAATTTGTAGACCAGATTTGGCGACCCTTAACAACAGAAATGAGCTTGTAACAAGTTGCAGACATGCAAAGAAATTCCTTCTCAATAGCGTAATTATTTAAGGCTTTTTTTTAGCAGCTCACTGGAAACAGTTTGTATTGTTTAACCGTTGCTATGCACCCCAGCCTATAGTGAATTGCTACCGTTATTTTCAAAATCACTGTAAAACACCATGTATTCCTTTTTTTTGGCAGTTGCCTGATGATTGCTTCGTGAGAAGCATGAAACTCGGAGTAGCAAATAAATGTTTTTGACCTAGTTCAAGTCTACGTATCTATTCAAAGCTCTGGTAAACCCATTGAGCACTTTAGCTGATGATCAATTTATCACGTCATTTCGAAATTGTTTTTGTTTTTGTTTTTTTTTTTTCACGTATAGGGTAAAATAGGTAATCACACGACTTCATTTTAGTATTCAGTTTGGGAATAAATAAGCACGACTAAACTCTTGCTAAAACTACAAATTGCACGAATCGTGTATTTGTCCGTCTTTGAAAAAATTCACTCGTACTTACTTATTCCTAATAGCAGTAGAAATCATTTGATCACCAATACAAATGTTTTGACTTCTTTGTCGACACTGCGAACATAACAACTTGAAGGCATGAGAGGTTGGGAGTGATCTTGAAATACAAACAAAGAAATGTGCTTTTCGTTTGATTCGTGTGCCCAACTATTTCGTTTCCATTGTGAAACGTCCTCCGTGATTTCAATCGGTTTTACCACACCGCACAAATAAGAACAAAATTTGAGACGCATTCAGTTAATAATTATCTTTATTGGTCCAAGCCAAATTTCGTTGCTACCTGACTAAATAACTCTAATACATACTTTTATTTCAGTAAAGTTGGTCTGGACATCAGAGGTTTTAATCAACCACCACGGCTATGACAACGAAAACGTCACTGAGACTTCAAATATAACTTCAAGTTTTCGCTACTACGAATTTGGCGATTACTTCATTTCCTTCACACTGTACAATATATCCGATAGATCAAGTATCCTACAACTGTAATTGGCACCAAAAGTTAGATAAAGATGTGCTGTTCTGTGCTAACATAGTCAGAAACCTAAGCTGAATTTGGTTATTTCGCGTTGTTTTCTGAGGCATAGAAATGTACTTAAATCACTGAAACCAAACTTTATTCTTTCATGGTCATCGTCGTTGCCATAGCCGTCGTCATTTCTAAAACTCCCTATTGGGTCCACCACCCCCTAAATCAGCTACTGAGATTATTAATCCACTTGGGAAAGTCGACGGATTGAATTTTCCTCTTTAATAACTTTTGATGGCTAAAAATTAAGATACAACTAACAACCCATCAAAGTACGTTGCGCGACTGTACCAAGTTTACTTTAAAATTCATTATATATACAAGTAAATTTCGACAGTGGCAAACAAATACCGGAAATTCAAAATGTACGCGTACGCAAGCGATAGAGCGTTTTCACTCACGTGACCAGTAGCCATATTGGATTACTGAAACAAAAGAAAGTATTTGCATAAAAATAGAGATCAATTCCCGGAGGATCAGTGTGGTACACCATCATGGCCACCGTGACGTCACGTGAAACGCTCTATAAACAAGCCTTATTCCCTAATAAATGTCGTTTCCAGTGAATTTTCAAGCTGGACCCACTGCCTTTTGCTGAACAAGACAAATAGCCAAACCCTGTATCTCCTGAGTACCGTCACATGATGATCTATATTGAAAAAAGTAAGCCATTGAAAAAAGTGTAAGAAACGTGTAGTTTTTTGTATGAAAACGGAAGCCCCTCATTGTTTGAATTTCACGAAAAATACTCACTGAAAGAATCTTGACACTCTTGAGGAACCAATGCAGTTTTTATTTGCATTTCTCTCTCTTTTCCTTGCTTCATAAGAACAAAGTAAGATCCGACACTTCTGTCAATCGTCACGGTTAATTAACTTACTGATTCTATACTCGTTTTGAAGTCACAATGGACCTTATTCGCGCAGCGGCCGTACTGGTCACAGACAAAAGATTCCGTGTGATTAAGCCCGTTGGGGTTACCTTTTCAAGGGGACACCGAAAAATGCAGACTGTGCAGACCGTCTGTAAAATGAAAATTCGGGTAGCCTAATTATGCCTAAAAAATATTCAGGTTAGCATGTTTTACGTTGGCTCTCGATAATAGTGAGGATAACACTATATTTTACCCCTGCTCTACACGGTCTGCACAGTCTGTAGACTGCGTTTTGGCGTGGCCGCCTTTTCAAGTCTGTACACATTTTCTCTGAACAATAATAATCATGAAGATACACCAACACCAAGTTGAAAGTGCCTATCACCTCAACAAACTTTATCTGATAGACACTTCAAGAAAACCGTCGCTTGAGGGTAGTGCTTCAGCTTCCACAGATTCTGTTGCACGGGAAAATGCGTGCGAGTTTGCTTTTTCTTCAGATCGAGCAAAAATTCGGTGCGATTTTCTAGGTCAGTCAATTGACCGAATGCATAAATGGCGGCTAAAAATGTATTGTTAAGTTTATGTGCTAATGAGACTCACTAGCCTCGCTCTCAAGCAACCTTTCTTTTGTATTTTGTCCATGCAAACGAGGCTAGTGAGGCTAATTAGCCCATAAACAAAAGAATATTTTTTTTTTGGCCGCCATTTATGCATTCCGTCTTGCAGTAATGCAAAAACAAATCAATGGCGGAATTATTTTCGATAATTAACGGAAAATCGTCCTAATTTCCAAGAGCTTTTTTTCATGTGTAACATACGATATCCTTGATCCGCGATACGTTGTCTCCCCAGCGTAGTGGCCGGACTATTACTACACTCGCTGGATTTCAAACAGTTTGACATCCGTGTCGTACCATATGGGAGGGTCAATATTCCTGAAAAATGAAAAGGATACGAATTAATTGTTTCAGTTGAGTGGTTGCTTGCTTCTACAAAAGCTGGCCGATCTGTTCTGCAGGGATGGTGCAGTGGTGAGAGCACTGGCCTCCAACCAATGTGGCCCGGGATTGATTCCCAGCCTCGGTGTCATATGTGAGTTGAGTTTGTAGGTTCCCTACTCTGCACCGAGAGGTTTTTCCCCGGGTACTCCGTTTTTCCGCTCACCTCAAAAACCAACATTTGACTTGATTTGCGTTAATTGTTAATTAAGTTGACAGTGTCCCCAATTAGTGCTCCAGCCCTAGAACGACTACACAACATTAGTTAAACTATCGAAAGCATGGAGGCTATCGCATGGCAAACCAGACCAAACCAGTCACCAGAGACTGCGCTGTCAGCAAAACAGTGTGCAGTCTCTGAAAAATCTACGAGCAAAGGTCTTGAGAAGAGGCCCTCGGTTCTTCTTTTTTCTCCAAGAAAACTGGGGAAGTCCAACCCTTTTTTGTGGTCCTCATTGAAAAGGCAACATTTTATTTTCACGGTAGTCTTTGTGATTACATTAGTTATTACTTATTCAAGGTTTAGCTTACACCGGCTCCACGTGAAAGTGTTGTCAGTTGTTAACGTCCAGGAGATGTGAGCGAAACTTTTCCTCATTTACTTACAAAACCCGAGTGTGTCATCATGGGTTAAAGTTTCGATCGGCTACTTCCCACACTGAAACTCCGATGCTCTTCGAAATGACCCAACCAAATTTCAAGCTATGCAATAGACCTCATTCGCTTGTCAACTTTGTTTTCCCAATGTAAGAAAGGAAAGGAAATGAACTTTATTTTAAGTGTCTAGTCGTTCTAGCGCTGAAGCACTAATTGGGCACATTGTAAACTGAAAATAACAATTACCGCAAATCAAGTCAAAAATTGTCAAATATGACAATACTCAAGAGGGTATTTATTGACAAGCGAATAAACAATCGGGCTGGGTAACCTTACAGCAAAATGAGAAGTGAAGGAACAAGACTACAGCGAGCCACAGAGGAAAGTAGTAAGTCAAGAGAAAATGACTGAGGGGTACAGAGAAGGAGGCTCCCGGTCCAGCCCTTGGGATATGTCATGTCCACGAAAGTCATTTTTAGACGAGCGGAAGTCTTCCGAGACGTCCGCATGCAGGCCAACCTCGGTCCGATGTTTGAAAGAAAATACATATAAGCCTTCCACGTGCGCCATCATTTTCTCTTTTCACTAAGAACTGAGAGCGAAGCAAGACTGCATGCGGACGTCTCGGAAGACAGACTTCCCCTAGAACAAAGACTTCCGCTCGTCTAAAAATAACTTTCGTGGACATTTATCCCGCCAACGCCTTGAGCCTCCCTCTCTGTTTTTTTTCTTGCCTGTTAAATACCTGAGGTAAATTATTCCCCACAAAACCGTTCCACTGTTCGCCTTATGAAAGAAACCCAAACCGTCGGTTACAAGTATTGCATCCCTAAACTTGAATTTATCAATAGCAAATACGTGCTGCAAGGGGAGTCGTGAAATAAGTGCAAATTTAAAGCCCCTTAAGTAACGCAAAACTTGCTTCCGTGAAAAATGAAGAAATCTAGCAATAAAAAAAAGGACGGAAAGACTGCATAACGAGCACAATATTCTCTTACATTTAGAAATGGAAAAGAGCACTAATGACACTGAGGTAAAAATTCCTTTACAGCCGAACGCTATGTACCCTGGATTCCAGAGGTTATTTTCTCGCTATGAAAAGACAGACAAAAGAGCGAGTCACAAAGCGCTCTTTTGTCGCTCTTTTCATATAGCGAGAAAAAATAACCTCTGGAATCCCGGGTAAACGCTATGTGCATTCCACGTAAAAGGAACTTTTTTCAAAACACAACTTAACAATGCAATTATGCCAAAGAAAACATTGTCTTATAAACGCAATGTCACGTCCATAAGGAGAGAGTTTTCAATTTAAGACATCTTGAGCGATAAAACATTACTTTGCCTAGGTTAAGAACAACAAATTTAAGTTTAGATGCCACTCAAGTACATTCAAAGACACTCTGTCTCCTTCGATAGTTTTCTCGATTAAAATGTGGTTAATGTGATAGTATCCCAATTCCACACTGGTCTTCCCCTGGAAATATCACTAAATGGCTCGTGACATTAGGGCCGTTTATACGAGAGAAAAATAAGCCGCGGCTAACTCGCAGCGCGAAAGGAAATTTATACGCGTTCCCCGATATAAGCCGTCAAAGCCGTAACTAGATTTTGTATCTTTATACGGGTGTTCGCGGCTTACGTAACGGCGGCCAGAGTTAGCCGCGGCTTACTCTCGTACACCTTGAGGGCTACTCGCAGCGATTACAAATTGCGTTCGATATACTGTCATAACTCTGCTTTAAGGAATAAACGCTCGGACAGGACACACCTTAAGGGCTATCACACATTCGCCAAATACTGCCGCTGGTCTTAAATACTATCACACAGAGATCATCACCCACGAAAAGAATCGAAAATTGGCATTTTTGTGGCCTTTTTAAAGCGCCCTAGCAACTTGTCGATAGAACAAACGCATAACAAAGACGCTTGCTTAATGTTTTTTTTTTGGCAACAGTCCGCTTACCTGATATTTTCGGATGAGAATCGGGTGCGGAACGGGTAACAGGCCGACCAGGGTACCATGCTGAAGGAACTTGATAATCTCTGACTCATCCGTCAAACCCCTAACAGCGTGAAAATGACGTGAACATATAGAGAGAAGAATGTTTCTGCAAACTTATCTTATGATGACATTTTCGGTTGCAATCCCTGAGTCAAGATAGCTCTTACACCGTTCTGTGGATTGGTTTATAGACCGTATTCATAAATGGCGGCCCATTTATAATTCTTTTGTCGAAGTGCAAATTAGCCTACCAGGCCTCGATACCATACAGTGAATTGAAAAGAATTCTTGCTCTAAAATGAGGCTAATTTGCACGTGGACAAAAGAATTATAAATGTGACCGCCATTATGAATAAGGTCTATATTGTTATTAAACTTCTTATACTATACATTATATTTTGTGTTGTACATATGCGCCACTGTAAAGGTGAGCCTTTACTTGTGTTAAAATGTTGAAATTAAAACCTTCAAATTTCAAAAAACAGTTTTATCAGCCTACTGTATGTATAATGAGAATTAAATGAGCATTTTTGGGACAGACCATGCATTCTACTGTATGTAGGGAGGGAAGAAGAGGGAGCATTAAAGGCGAGCATTTTAGAGGCGAAGTAAAAGCGTCATGTACAAAAGCCTATCATGGTGGCGAGATGACAGTAAACCGGTTTAGCACCAACCATGTTTTAATTCAAGAACTCAACCTTCGAAATAACTTACTTATCAATGCAAATTTTCTCGACTTGAGGAACCAAAACTTGAAGCATCCTCATTATGGTCTGCAGGGGCAGCTTCTGCTTCCAAGATTGAACCTAAAAACACAAACAACAAAAAATCCCATAAATTTGGTCCACTACATTTTTACTTTAGTAACGTTTGGTCTAAGCTTTTGAAATAGTTCTAAAGGACTAGTTTTGTAGCATGTGTAGTTATCAAAAATGCACCCCAGCCCAAATTCACCTCACTATATTTCGTTACGACTTACCCATTCCGGTGTGGCGACAAAAGGCCCCGGGCTAGCCTGAGAGGAAGATCGCCCAATGGACTTCTTTTCTGTGCGCTTTGTTCCAGGGGTACTGGGTGGAGTAACATCCCCTACGGAACGCGCCTCAATGTCACTGGATTCTGACTCACTAGCAGGGTTACGCACCTCTTTGACAGACACTAGAAGACAAATAGAAGAGGAGAGATTTAATCGTCAAGTTAACTGACCATGCCCAATACCCCTTTTACGATGGAATTGTAAAATAAGGAGAACGGACAACTGAAAAGCAGCATTCTGGTCACCGTTACAAACACCAAGAGCTGTAAATTTCAATACGGTTCACGTGTTTCTTCCAAATTATTATTCGATATTTCCTATCAAAATTGAAGGATGACCATCTGAGTAGGAATGAACATACTGTTTCACAAGTAAAAGTTACAAGTAATATAAACATCCCCTTTGTATGGGATTTAATATAGAAGGCAATTAATACCATAATGGACGTGTCAAAGATTCAAAGCATTAACAACAAATTGGGCAGACATATTTTCAGGAGCCGTTTCAATGTTGTTAAAATTGTAAAGACTGATTTAAAGGTGCCCCAGGAAAAGCGTGACAGACCACAACACCAGGGGCTGTGTGAGCCCTGTTCTCTTCCCACATAATGTTCGTTCTTCATAAGCAATGCAAGGAAGGGATTAAAATTTAGTCCTTGTCCAAAGAGACCAGAAATTCTGTCAGAAAGGCTGGGCACGTTTTCCTCAGTTATTTAAAGCCGGTTAGTGTTTGTCGCACTGACGTTCAGCCATGGTACATGTGTAGATGGATTCTCAACGAACTTGGCCGACTGGCTCGCTATTGCAAATGCGCATAAAGTCTACAGTCAACACTTTGACTATTATTACATGTATGCAATGCAAACCACTTTCCCTCATGCACAGCAAGCATTTCCAGCTTTTCTCTTATCAGACAGGCTGTTGTCACTCTTACATCGCTCCGACACTGTAACCCAATTTGTCTCTAACACATGTTTTGGTTTAAAAAAAAAAAAAAAAACCCTGGGGGGCCTAACCTTTGAACGAGTCATGCCACTGTTGGTAAGATTTCACTTGTAAAGCCAATTTTATGTCCAGTTTCTCGTGGCTGAATTAAGGACAGGGCTGTGGCATGTCATTATTCCCAAACTACATATACACACAAGTAGTAAAAAAAACTTACTATCAGCCGACATTTCCGGCATACTCCCTCCAGATGTTGAGGCAGCTGCTACAGGCTTCTTTTCTTCTCCTTCACTGCTTGAGGCTGGGGCATCCCTGCAAGTTAGAGAAGACCTGCTGTTGTCCAAAAAGTCAAACACATTTTTTTTTTTTATATCCAGAGGAACACCACATTAATGAAATCAAACAGCAGTGAATTCAAAACCTCCAACGACATTAGTTATGTAAGTGATCAGAAAAAAATGTTGAATCTGTGGAAAAGTGTACCAAATCCAGACATGCAGTAAAACGTGCATGCTATGTAGCAAACGTACAAGTTTAAATTGTATAAAAATATGAAGATCGAAGAACAAACATACGAACATACAAAAAAAAAAAAAAAGAACAAACATACTAAGTGTAAATTTCAATGTACAACTATATGCGAATATTCATTTAGACCAATGGAACTACAACAGATTAACCTCGGTTTTACGTACTTGTCTGAGCCTTGGGAAGTAATTCTTCGTCTTCTTGTTTCTGAACCGTTGCAGGATCCGTCGGAAGGTTTGCCAACTGAAAATACACGATTATGGTACAGGGAGAATGTGTCAAAAGTTAATTAAATATACTGCCTGACCCTACATTGTATTTCTCAAGCATACCTAAGTGGTTTGGAATGTAAGTTGGTAAACCATATTAAAGGGAAGCTACTTGTAATCACCAAGGCCTACAGTATTTCTTCAAAGGCTGATGAAGCTACTGTAATTTTGGAGTGGAGTTTATTTGTCTGCGACATTATCTGTTTCGAGAAGCAAACAGTTTTCCGAAAGTGAAGCTCAAGGAAAAGTGTGAACTTCGAGGAACAGCTAACGCCCAAGGACAAATTCCTGAGCATATTAAAATTAAAAAGTAAAATGGAGGCTTCCAGGGCTTTTCAAGCACTTGAAGGCTTACCGTCAAAAACGTTTGCAGCCTATGAAGTGATTTTTTGATATATTTTCTGCTTTTTAGACCAGCGAGTTTATTTATTTCTTCTTCTTCCATCACAAAAGCGAACCATTCCCCCATCGTTGCAAAAGGTTTGGGAAATTGA
>NC_090890.1:46413972-46426472 GCF_036669925.1 Montipora capricornis | reverse complement strand
GTTTAACGGTTCATGAAAACCGTTAGTAGCATGGATAAAAATTTTAACTTAGTGGTTACCTTGTAACGTTAGAAAAATTTTGCCTTCGTTAGTTGATTTGGCCTTTAGAAGGACCCCTAACAGTGATTTTGGTGCAGTGCACTCAAATACCAAATACCGTATTAATTTAAGCTTACTTGTGTCGTCTAATACCCGAACAAGTCACACAAAAATAATTGTCCTTGAGGAATAGCTGACAAAAATAGATCAATCCTGGCAACAAAAGGTGGAGGGCAAAGACAAAGCATGAAGTTAAGCATGTTATAACCAGAAAAGAGAGTCTCACTGGCCTACAAATTTTTATTAATGTTCACTTTGTGTGATACAACTGACAGAATCAGTCTCGCCGGCTTGTGCTTTTAAAAACAACAACACTTTTCCTTCCAGAATAATCAAATAAATACAACCGGCGCATCTTACAAACGTTAAATGAAAATTTTTGACGGAGAGCATTAATTTAACGATTGAATCAGCGAATTATGCACAGGAGAACCAAATATATTATACACTTTTTTCAGTGTTTGCCATGACGCCACAACATTCATTTCACTATGTTCTCTCGCCGGCGCGCGCTTTAAAAAAACAAAACTTTTCCTTCCAAAAAATTCAAATAGGCATAATCAGTGCACTTTCAAATTTGGAAGGAAAATTTGCTTTTAATGGAGGGCATTTAACCGTATGAATCAGCAAACTTAACGCACAGTAGAACTGAAGATATAATTTTTTTTTCAGTTTTCGCCGTGACATTTCACTATGGCCTCTTGCCGGCGCAGAAAAAAAAAAACTATTTCTTCTTCAAGAAAAATCAAATATTATTGGCACATCTCACAAACTTTGAACGAAATTCTTTGTCTTTATAATATTATTATAGAGACTGCGAGCAGTCCCTTCATAATAAAATCAGTCAAGCGGCCCGCTTTTCTGAGACAGTCGTGTTTTCACACAAACAAATAAAATAAACGAGGGAGGCTTGGGAAGAAAAGTGTAAGGTAAGAATAGTAAACATGTATGTAGATTGGAGGACAACGAATTAACTCATGCATGCTTGGTAAGAATCCAAACAGGTGGATAAGACTTGACAATTAAAGATGCTCTTCCCAAGCCTCCCTCGGTAATTTTATTTGCTTGGGAAAGAGAAGTGTAAGGTACATGAAAGAACTAGTAAAAGCATGTATGTAGATGCTCGACAAATTTATGACGCATGCATGCTTGGTAAGAATCCAAACAGTCTAGTCTTTTAATGAAAGAACTCTTTTACCCCTTGAATTTTATTTGATTCGTGACAAAACATGACTGCCTAGAAAAGCCCATTTAAAGGTTTTTCTCGCAGTGTTTGCTTTGACACATTTTACCAAATTTTGATTCGGCAAAAACAAAACTTTTTTCCCTCCAGAAAAATCAAATCAATATTATTGGCTCATCTTACAAACTTTGAATGCAAATCTTGTCTTTTAACAGAGATAATTTTACCATTTGATTCAGCAATTATGCACAGTAGAACCGAAGAGGTGTTTTCTTTTTTCAGTGAAATTGCTGTGATATTGGCCTCTTGCCGATGCTGGCTTTGGAAAAATAAAAGTTTTCCTTCCTGCAGTGTTTTGATATCGCTTCCGCAGCGCTCGTTTGCCGAACTGACTTAACTATTAAACGCTTGCAGCTATGTGCTATCACGACGTTGCAAACCGTTAGTGTATGGTGCCTTTAAAAGCATCAGCATACCATCAGTGCCGTTAGCTTCTGTTACCAATTCGTTAGTTAGCTGTTAGTTTTGCCCATTTAAGGTCAAAACGTTGGTGTACGTTTCCATGTGAGGTCACACACAGTAGATTTAGCCAAGCCTAAAAGCGGAGCTCCCAGGTTATTTCTTATCAACTCAGTACCTGCTCACCAGTCAATTAAAAAAAAAACCAGCTGACCCAGGGGCCGCCGCCTAGGAAAATTTTCTGGGAGCCCTTCGGGCTTCCAACATTAAAAGTTAGTAGCCCGAGGGATTTTTTCAGGAGCCTAGAATTAATTAATTAACCAAAGACCCGGAAATGGCGTGGTACAGGCAATTTCCATCTCCAATTACTCTACAAGCGATCAAGTCTGGTGGAGCATCACATGGAATTAGAGACTGAGCCAAGAAATCTTGTGGCAACTCCTTGAATCCTCATATTGACTGATTGATTTTTATTTGTTGACAATATTTGCTTTTTAGTTTTGAACATACATGTAAATCAGGATTATTGTTAAGAGCTTCTTTTGTTAACAAGAGCTTCTTTTAACTTCTTCGAGTCGCTCATCGCTCGTCTTAAGTGCATAAAGATCCAGGTATTTAGGGAAGAACCTTTCGCGATCCGATCGTATCACGGAAATGCATTTTATAGTATCACTGAAATGACTACGTAATTCCACCTTTACTCGACTTCCGAATGACAACACGAGACACACGAGCTCCATTGGTGTTACCGGCAAAAAAACCAGTAAACCTTCTGCAATTAACGCGGGAAAAAGGAGATTCGCACATGCGGCATGTAAAACACGAAAATATTTTCTTTCAGCATTAAATTCAAGGTTAAAATATCACATTACAAAAATAATATTAGGCACGGTTACATGGGGCACTTTTACCGCAGTAATGACCCTCTTACCACGGAAAACTGCACTTAGTCCATGTGACCGACATTTCCCAAGGTAAACTTCCCATGTTAAATTTCCATGGATACTTCAAAAAGATCAGTGCAAGCACCCGTGACATTTAACGTGGGAAGTTGGAATTTGGAAGTTGTTTTGATGCCTGAGGTACAAGAGCCAATCGCGATGCTGATGAAGTTGTGATTAAATTTCCAGCCAATGAATTGCGTGAGATTTTGTTTTACCTCGGTAATCTTCGTAACGTGTGACCTCTAGTTAACACGGTATACTAAAACCCAAGTGTGAGGCACCGCGGGATAATTTACCATGGGAAATGGCATTTACCATGATGGTGAGTGTAACGGCACCTACATGTATTATACCACATTTTACTAGTAGAGAGCCGATGGGATGAATGGAATGAATTGTTTCAAAAAAGAGCGAAGGTAAAAAAAAAGTCACAAATTTGCGACTTCTCCAGATAGTTTACACAGTAGTCACAAAGGGAAAAAAAAAATCAGTCGCAAATGCATCTGTATTGGTCGCGATTTCAAGCCCTGGACCTTGATGAGCTCTAAACTTGAGCCTGAGATATGGTCTGTGATACTGGTCAGCAGATACCTTGTCTTGACAGGTGTCCAATAACAAAGATGTACGCTGTAAACTGGCTGAAGTATGGCTGCCTCGATGTGCTCTAAATTTGAGCCGATGATATGGTCATGAGATACTGGTCATATTGGCACACATGGAGGGGTGGACAGTCATACAGTGACCAAAACCAAATTTTCTTGCACAGATGGGTTATCATATTTTCTTACCCATGGTGCTGTGCGTGGAGCTCTGCTATAACAAGGCACTTGAAGCATAATCGCATGCAAAACTACTGTAACAGTACTTAGTTTTGTTTTTCCTTGAGTCCTGATGTTTCCCTCAACTTTCGGGATTCAAACAAAACAAACTGTTTCCCTTGGGACCATAAGTCCAACATGTTTATGTACATTGCTGCCTACATGTAAATACAGAGATTGGCTAATTCTTACACTGGTCAGAACGAGCGTCATTCAAGTGATAAAGAATGGGAACCAAAATGTCCAGGACATCACTACTCTTCAGCACATAGAACAAGAATTTCTGTGTAAAAAAAAGTAAAATAAACATCAACCCCTGTCCAGAGTAAAATGTTCATAAACTGCGCAAACGTTCCTGTAATAGCTGAAATTACAATTATAAAAATAATGAGTCACAAACCTTGTTTTGATCACACATCTTCCAAAACAGAACTAACAATTCTTGATGAAAACTGACTTTCTTACAAGAATTTGGCAGGTATGTCTATAAAAAAAAAAGTCATATGGATATATAGTTACAGTTGTATGACTGTTTCATATTGTTTCAGCTGTAAATAAAAATCAGAACTCGCAATATCTCTCAGATAGAGGGTATACAGTACAGTACCAAAAATGTAGTACTTACTTGAATTAGTGGATTATTGAGAAGGTTGGCCACACCATGAAGAATAAAATAGAAATCCTAAAATAGAGCAAAACAAATTACATAATTATGCATGTATCACAAAGCTATTCTTTGGATGTCATTTGAGCCTTATTCACAAAAAGTGAGCAATAGTGGCAGCGTGCAGATAAACATTAGAAAAGTTTCATGGGATCATGCTTCACCTCTTCTCTATGTATCCTTGATAAGTAGTTACAGAAAAGGTTGTCCACTGGAGATTCCTACGAGAATGATATCAAAATTAACACAGTCAAATGACTTCCCTTGAATACATTGTAGAAGTACATGCATTGAACTACAAAAACAAAATACAACTTTAGTTTACAACTTATTGATATAGGTTTTGGGCATTAATTCATTATAGCTCGGCAACACCAGACCCCCATAAAACTGAAAACGTTTTGCCAACACCTCAAATTTTCAAGACATACATGTACATGTACACTGTATTAAATTCTGACACTGAAATACAGTACATCACCTACAGTACCACTCAAAAGTAAGTTACCACCCTCGCTACGCAAGTATGTGACACCTTAATGGGATTTGACCCATCACCCTCAAAGATCTAGCTGGACACTCCACCTACTGAGCTACATGTACTACAGATTCTACAGTGAGTGAGGTTTATTTGTAGGCTTTGACTAACTACAATCACACAGTCAACATGTAATCAAATCAACAGATATTAATTTTAACAAACTTTGTATGTTTGAAAAACAGCTTTGCAATTGAAGCCTACAGTACATTGCCCACGATAACAGCTTTACCAAGATTAAAACGAAACTTAATGTGGCAAGGGATTTTCTTAAAGGCAAACATGTACATGTGTACACATGTACAACCCCAGCTTGTAATCTTTACCTTTCATCACACAGGCTACATGTACATATACCGGTAGCAATTATTACTACAACAGGGTTTTTAGCAGGCAGACCTATGACTTCTTGGCAATGTCGCTAGTAAGAATACATCTACATGTATCTTGTTGTCAGCAACAGCCTTAAGAATGTGTTTACAAGTACAATAATTTATTATAAAAATTATGCCCAACCGTTACTTTACTCATTAATTATTTACTGCATGTCGTTACCTCAAATGGGTTCTCCACATCACCACCATTCATTACAACCGAAGCCTGCTGCATTGTCTCATGATCCAATAACACTACAAGCAACTGAGCAGCCACTTCCACAAGGGGTTCACGATAATCAGCAAACATAAGGTGGTTGTAACTAAGGAGAAGGAAATACATGTAACATTGTTCGCACTGCAGTATATTCAACATCAGTGGGAGTCAACATGAATGGGTTTTTGAATGAAGTGAGTCAGTGTGTTCTTTACCTTGGATTCTTGTCTATCTGCTGTTACAGACAGATACAAACTTATAACAAAAATGAGCAGCAGAACTCGATTTTATTGCTTTTTGATGATAGAAGTAAATGGAAGTACTGGAGAAAAACCTCCTCATTAGAAAACCATGAACCAAATCAATCCACATTATGTCGACACCATTTTTCAGGGATTGAACCTGTTCCCACAAAGCATGGACCAATAAAATTGCCTGGTCACTCATATTAGGCAATTCCTGTACAAGTTTTATACTTACGGAACTCCATATCCAATTGGGTCATAAGAACACACCAGATTTAACAGAGAGGTGAAAACTGGAAGTGCATGTCTGTCAATAACAGTGAATCAGAGTAGTGTAAGTTTCAGATCAATAAAAACTGACATAACTCAAGATTTGAAAAAGTGCAGGTGCATAAAAGCTATATACACCTCATTTTAACATTGTTATCAGTTCAGTTGAAATGACTGCAAAAACTCCATCACGTTTGGTAGAGGATACTCCTTAGGTCACTGTCAGTCCTTTAAGGACGGTGCCTACTATTGTTATTGCATGTGCACACGTTCTGCGCATCTCAAGAAACATTTGGATTTCCTGTGGGAAGTGCTTACTAATAATTATAGGGTATTTTTGCATGGTTTAAAACTACGTGGAGAAAGCACAACTTAGCAAGTGCTATTGATTTCCAAAAAGAAATTTGGGGGTAACTTTGGAAAAGAACAATGCATTTTAAAGCTTTTTACAAATATTGCTGATTAATTATCTTTGAAAATGCGTGGTAACCGTACCCCCAATTTTCCTTCTTAAATTTCAATAACACTTTTTGAGATCTGCTTTTCCCGCATAATCAAAAACCACACAAAAATATCTTTGAAATAGTAAGCACCATCCTTAAAATGTGCATAATATGACTGATTTTCTTTATTTTACTCAATTGAAACAATATACATGTACATGTAGTTTTCTGAGATAAAAGCAAATCCAAACCGATTTTCCTTACATTTTACTTTTAGCCTTTTAAAAACTGAATTTCCTTCAGGTGAGGTGCAAAACCATGCTAGTAAGGAGATTGGGGATACCAGAATTGTGACATCAATACCAGAACAAAATTTTTCCAGGGCCTAAATTTTCTGGTTTTTTTTTACATTCATAAGTTACTGAAACTACTTCTGATCAAAATTGCATTGTATTGGTTGCAAGAATGCAAAAGGCAAAAGCACCAAACTTGTATTCCGAAAATTCCCTTGTTGAGATATTGGCATCGTCACTGGCCTGCCATTTTCAGTCTCCTCACCAGCACTGTTTTGTACTCCACTGGAAGTGAAAATTCTGCTTTTTACAACTTAAGGTGAAAGGCATAGACACAAAGCAAGGTTTTGCATTTGAAAAACACAGGAAAAGAACTACACTGTACTGTAGCTGTTCATACATGTAGCAGTAAATCGCTAGTCTTTGCAGCAAATTCTGATTTCGACCCTCTAGATAAAATCAAAATCACAAAAATAACCTATTGTAGAAGAGCTCTATACCAATGAACCACAAAAACCCCTGCTAAAATGTCAGCTTAGACATGCATATAGATGAACTTCATTTACAGACTGCACAAGAAGTGATATCAAAACCATCTAATCCTTTCCTAACTTCTATAATGTCTCACCTGTTACCAGAGGAAGAGAAAAATGAAAGCCACTTGTTTGGTCTGCAATGGTTCTCAGCTGTAAAAAAAATTACACAAAAATAAAAGCATACTATTAGGTTAATTAAGTTAATTAAGGGCACTGATGTTTTCAAACGAGCAACTAAGTATGTTAGCAAGAGATGACATTACTCTTGATGGTACTGTACAATCACTACGATAGTAATTATTACCATCAATAGTAATGTGAAGTGTCATCATGAGATGATCTGTTCTCTTCATACAACACAGTCTACATGTACGCTCAAGATGAGCTGACTAACCTGTTGGAGGAAGGTACATAGCTTCAGAAAAACAAGTTAAGAGCAGTTTTGAGCAGTTCTGTCCTGTTGCAATCAAACTGTGGGTTAGGGGGTGGGGATGTTGCAAATCCGACACCAGCTTCCCTGCAAATAAATTGCCATTTAATTAATGATTTTTCCTTCTGAATTTAAGCTTTTAATTTAATCAATTATCTTATTACTACTTTTTATTGGGTTCACTGTGATTAAAAAAAACTGTTGCACAGCACAATAGTTAAGAAAATATGGTAACCCATCGATGCAAGAAAATTTGGTTTTATAGCACCATACAACGTACAACCACGTACGTACGACGTACGTACGTACGTCCGTACGCCCCCCCCCTCCATGTATGCCAATGTGACCAGTACACGTACCATATCACGGCTCAAGTTTAGAGCTCATCCAGGAGGCAATACTCCAGTTGACACTAACTAGTTTACAGTTTACATCTATTGGACACAGCAATGTTATGGTCAATTGACACCTGTCAAAACAAGGTATCTGCTGACCAGTATCACGTGACCATATAGCGGGCTCAAGTTGGACCTTATCAAGGTCAGCCGTTTTTTTAAGTTGACACAGCTGACCAGGGACTGGTTGTGATTTGATCGCAGGCTTAAGCCAGGTCAGACACTCACACCTGAGCATAAACGAGGCTTAATTTTTTGCGCTCTTTCTGTGGCTCGAAAGCAGCTGCACACGGCCACGCTACGTCAACAAAAGCTCTTGACAGCCGATGCTTTTCGTGTTCAGGTACGGTTTGGAAAATATTTTTTTCTTTTCTTACATTTTTTCGCTGGTTTCAATCCAGGTTTGACATAATATAGCTGTGGTCAGGACACACTGGTGGCTACGTAGTTATTCAAGTCAAGCATTGGAGGATATAAAAACTTAAAGCTGAGTGTTTATTTTTAATTTTTTTTTGTGCTGCTTTTGCTCTGAATTGCAATTTTTGGCATGAGTCTTTATCTTAAGATTTTTAATTTTGAATCTACTAAGGTTGCAAGATGCCTGGACGGCCTATGACAGAAGAAGAAAAAACGAAAGAAGAGAGAAAGAGAACGAGAACGACAAAACGGTACACCAGTAATAGCTCAAACGTTGGTGGAAGAAGTTACTCCACAAATTCTTTTCTGGGACACTAAACCGTTTGTTACATTATTTCTACGGATGAGTGTTTTCAAGTGGATGCATATTTCTAAAAAGTGGTTTAGTTAGTTTTTTTCTTTTTTCAGGAATGAAACTCGAATTTTTATTCTCAACTGGAATTAAATAAAAATAACAATCGTCTGTACTCTTTTTGGACAGAAATAATTGATCTGTTTGCTGGTTTGTTTGGCTTTAAAATGCGAGCGAACAAGAGGTTTTTTCTCCGTTTGCCTAATTGTTTTTCGATGTGCCTCGACAGTGACAAGAAAATTTTGCCCTTATGTTTAGAAAACATGTAATCTAAATGAGTTTCTCGTAAAAGTAAGGAGAAATATCACCAGCTTGTGTTTTCAGAAGTTTGTTTAGAGCACGTAGGTAATTTGTTGGAGATTCTTGTTTGAAGTTTGTCCTTTCTAGCCGATTCTGTTCTAAGCCAAGCTGGCGTGTTTCAATGAAATACATCAAAATGTAAATGATCTCGTTTTCAGAGATAAAGTGCAATAAAGTACATCAATAAAAAAAACCTTGTTTGACCTTGACCCAACAAAGACGATCTGTCACATACGAGAGCTATAGTACGTCTGTGATTTCTAATTTTAGCTTGATTCCTATTCGCTGGCTTTTGACAGTCAACTCTGAAATGGCTTCTTTCCTTTCCATTCGCTTGCTGAGGATTTGCTTGTTTTTTTTTAAAACTCTTGCGATTCAAGAAAAAATAATTGCCTAAAACCGTAAAGCATTTGTTTAATGTTGGACGTTCTGCAAAGGATAAGCGACTTCTGAGCGTTTGCAGGCGGTAATAAGTGCTCTTACAAGCGGTAAATTTTACCGGTTACTGCCTGATAAGGAGAACCTGCACTCATCCCTTCGTGACTCACGCGATCAGTCGGTTTTTTTCGGGTGAAATTAACTGTGGATTTCACTAGTTAGGCAGCGAAGAGACTGACATAATTAAGCAATACCGGGGAAAACCAAAACACGGACAACAATTCCAATTATTTTCACTAATCCTAGAGCCAGTAAGAATAAACAACCCAGAAGCTCCGCTTTTAGGCTTGGCTAAATCTATTGCATGTATTACTAGTTCCAACGATGATAACTTATAAAATAATATTCGGGGAAAGCTGCAACATACAATGTACTCACTTGGCAGTTTGTCTTCTATAGTAAACCAACTAGCTGTTTGCATTTGTTAAGATCAATTAAATTAGTTAAATGCAAAGTTAACCACCACAAGCTTTAGTGGGCAGGGGTTAAGCAGTGACAGTTATCAGTCAAAGCTGTTAAACAGTTAAGCAGCCTCCAGTCAAAAAGTTGTAAGTGCAGGTTCATATGGATAGTTACAACTTAAGCATTTCCCTCCCCAACTCTCCCCTTACATGACTTGTATTTTTTTTTCTTCTACCAATTCTGTGGGCTATTAAGGCTGTTACATAAATTTCCAGACATGCACCTGTATTCTATCTGGACAAATGTAGAGGCTGGTTGTTAGCACTGGAACCCCTAGCCACAAACCTCTCATTTAAGGGAAGTAATGGTTAAAAGTAAGACTAGTTTAACTTACAGCGAGTGAACTGAGTAATGTTTGTGTGCAAGAGGAGGTCTGGCTTCCTCGGCCTGTAGGAAAGAACTATCTGTCAGTTAAAGCAAACCATTAAAACTGTCACTTTAGACGCATCCAAAAAACCCTTTTGACATTATACAAGTCAGAGTCTTATACTGTATGCAGTTACATTATATGCAGTAGCTTACATAATTATCAAAACCATTAACTATTATTGAGAAGCCTCACCTCTCCATCTCCAAAACTCTCTTCCTGTGGAAGAAATACAATCTCCTTAATGTTAATATGTCTATACTTTCAACAATTTACATGTATGTGGATTTCTTGCAGGTACACCATGTATGGTTCAGAGTTCAATAATATATTTTATAAACACAATCTACAGTGTTATATATGAATCACCAAGAAAAATAACATGGAAGCAGTACATGTATCAACACAAGCTCACTATATCAAACAATGTAGCACCACTGTACATGATGTACAACATCAATACAAATGTACACTGTACCACTTTCTTTGAACCTAATGCAAATCTACATCTTTTTGACAGTAAAAACTATTCAAAGAATGGTAAGTATAACCTCCCTTGATTAACTGCAGAAAAATCAATCAATATTATACACTTGGTATCCCGCAAAGCAAGGGAGAGTTGCATGTCACAAAAGTTCATGAGAATCTCTCAGATAGTACGCGCGCTGTAATTGGCTAAATTAGCGGGCCGTATTCTACAGTACGGCCCGCTGTACAGCCCGCTAAATTTAAAATTTCGACAAAACATCATCTAGCGAGTTTTTTCATGTCATTTCTGTTGCATAAACTTGTACTGAAAACTGTTTGAATCTTGCAAGCAACTATTTCAAACTTAACAGCCAAGAAGATTTAGTTTTTGGGATTTTGGCACGGCATTCTTTGTGGCAGTTGAACCTTCCGCTTCACTTTGACTAGTTTCCTTGCCCGCGCGCCGGTTAACCTCAGAGATATAATAAATATCTAGAGGTATTTATTATTTGAGGCCGCTTTTCTGCCGAGGGAAATTACGGCTAGGCTCCAAAGTTGCCGCGGGAAAGTCAACCGAGGTAAACCCTCGGTAATTAAAATTCCGCGGTAGAGTTGGGTTTCCGTTGACTTTGTGTTTCGATAAGCTATTGTAGATTGTAATGTTGAAATCCCACCCGAACAACAGAAACTGAACAAGTTTCGGCTGAAAATTGCGAACAGCAAAGAGGGTTATAGCCGCTAATCATGCACCTTGGTTTCCTTTTCCTTTTTTTACATGCGAAAAGAATCCGTACTGTAGCTAGATTCGACCACATTTGAAAACTTCTTTGCGACATGCATTTGTATTTTGATTGCAGTGATTATTTCGAAGACTTATGGTGGACTATTCATTCGAAGGTTCGACGCTTGTCCACTTGCGTGGGACTTCGCCGTCATTTTATACATTTAGTTTTATGGGAGAATATGTCCGCTTGTTTTTTGCAGCTCAGCGCACGGAACATACATTTATTCATTATTATTTCGATATCCTGCAAACAGGAGAGGGTTTTGACAATATTTACAAACTGAAAGCTTACATGTTCAGGGTGAACGGCTCGAAAACCTTGCGTGACCAAGTTACGACTTCTTGTGGTTTCCTACTGCAGTATTACTTTCTAAGGTTGTTTAGTGTAACAAAATCACAAAAACAAAAAAAAAAAAAAAACACTCCAAGGAAAGAACCCAGGATATCAAACCCCTGAAATAGTCGAAAATTATTTGATCTAAACTGAAAAGATTGTTTTCGTGCTCTGGGTAATCATTGGTGCATATCGGCGTGGTTATGCAAATTTATCACGAGTGGACGCCCGCTGCGAAAAGAGTTGCACGTGAAAGCGCAACGCACTGGAGCAAAGATGGGTTCGAACATTCTAAAGTTTGTTTCGCTTGCTGGTTTTGCATTTGTTAAAATTCGTATGCAAACGATGAGCGTTCAGATAAGTAAGAGACTTCTTTTCTCCACTAACTACAGTCTATTCTTAAATTTGTTTTCCATGCGTAATCAACATGCTGCAATTAAAAAAAAAATTTATGGAAGTCAAGTAGACTATTGCACGACTGATAAAAAAACGCAACGCGAAAATGTATTTTGCTGCAATTGCTATGATATAACAATTTATTGCTGATGATGAAAAGCGATGAAAAAAAAAAAAAATTCTTAAATTAAATTATTCGTCGGTACGTTTGGTCTCAAAATAGTACCGACAAAGGCTCCGATGCCTCGGAAGAATGTTGCGATTAAAATTGAAA
>NC_090890.1:46401472-46403972 GCF_036669925.1 Montipora capricornis | reverse complement strand
ACCGTTTAGTTTAAATCTTACCGAAAGTGAGGTGATTTGGTACCATGCGAGGCCATTGATTGTTGGGAATCTCTGGGAATAAATCGACCCTGTTTACATTCCTGCTCGAACTCCCATTGTTTTTCAGAAATAACTTATACAGGAATTGTTTACGAGGACACCGCACCCGAGTGGCACGTCAGCCTTGAATTCAACGGAAACGAGAAAGCACTCCTTAACTATTCACATTTAAGGTGTGACAGAGTGACTGTGTCACTAGCTCTTTGTTTGAAGATTTGATATCAATGTTTTAGAAGCTTATGTTTATTAATTTTACCTTTTGAAGGGATTCCGAAAAAGATGGTTTACCCTAGATGGACAGTACTTAACATACTACAGAGCTGCAGAAAAAACGGTATAATATGTTCCCCAGTACAAACAGAGAATAATTATAATTATGAAGCATCAAGATCAGTGATCTTCCTTGCCTTTGGAGAAGTCGTTGTTCTACTTATAAATTTATTGCTGTTGATATCATACCTACCATTATCCAAATGTTGCTAAATATTAGACTCAGTGACTTGTCGGTGTCATTAGCATAAGCCGAGCTTGTGCGCAAAAGATGTATTCAGAAATGCAGCCAATGGATTCATGTTCTTTATGGCAGAAGTCCATTAACCCAGAAATCTCTATCTGGAGTGGAATGTGACCCATCAGTTGTCCGGTACTAGAGTTTTGCAGGAAAAAACGTGGCTGTATCACTCCTCGCACAATCCATGATTTTGCATCAACCAATCTTCAATCAATCAATCTTTATTATTTATAACACGCGCGTGAACATATGAATAGGATCAAGCGTGAGCAATCCCTCATACGGTGTCGTACTACAGCTGCATTTGGTTGTGTTGTGGTCATCAGCCTCAATCTGATTGACCATAATGTGGTCGGAGCCGTATTCTAAATGTTAATAGATAATACAGTAAACTGATAAATCAAAGCCAAATGAAAGAGATCAACACTTCAGGGTTATTGGCTCCTCTTTATGGCATTATTAAGTGTCCCTCTTCCTCCTCCCCTCCCTGAAAGAAAAACCCACCACTCCTCAAGTAAACATCGCACCTCAAATTCCTCTTTCACCCTGTCACCGTTTTGTCGATTCAACGCGTCACTCAGGATGCATGTATTAGAACGGCTCGCATTCAGAAAACAATAGACACAAAGTAAATAGCAGATTGCCTTCTGTGACAAAACTCATGCACAAGTTAAGGAAACAAAATGTAACCTGCAATGATGTGACAAAGATTCCCCTGCCCTTCTGTGGCAGACTCTTCCTTTGTACAGTGAAATTAGAGGTTTTAAAGAACTTCATAGTCTCTGGATTCAACCGTAAATGATGCATAGAGTGTACACCTCGTTGGTTCTTTTTGGACGCGAAAAGGCCCTCACACGCTAAGTCTGACCTTACAAAGTTCTGGAGGAAATTTTGTAGTCATCTGCAAGAGCGTTGTACAATGTAGTTTCTTGAAACTACCCTCTTTTTTTTCCACAGGAAGAGAATTGCCTTGGAACTATTGATTTTAGCCAGGTGTGCAATAATATCTAGTATTAATAGTAAAGGCACCTCAATCAAGCCCTTTGAGTCCATATTTTGTGATGTCTTTTCCCCGGCCCGTTTTCATAATTATAATTTGTTTTGATACCTTTGGAGAAAACATTGGCAGTCTGCCACGATAAACTCGGTCAGGTTTCCATTTTGTAGTTTCGCTGATCGTTAATATACACTTTATCCCACTGACCATAGCAAGAGAGTTCACTTTTTTTGCTCGTGAGTTTGGCGCCTTAGCGATATTTCACGCACTTCTGATTCGACTTGGTCGTTAATTTTAGATTACTTTAAAAGATAACAAACCATTCACTCACCCAACCCCCATGTAAAAGAAAGCTGCACCACCCCACCCATTGATAATTGATATTGGTAAGTGCCAAAATTGGCAAAAGTGCTTTTCACGCGTTCTGATTGGTGAACTAAAAGAACTATTCACCTCCGGGCAGCGGAAGAGATACAAAATGGTTTCCCTTAATCGGAATTGTTTCTGTATTTTTCGGTTATTCAGCTTGTATAGTTTAAACTTCAAAGCGAACGAGTGTCGTGGTTTATGGAACAACTTAAGCACTACTTGCAAAAAAGCCTGAGATAAATCCAAGCTTAAACTTGATTCGAACCCATGCACACTGCATTTTCGCATGGAAAATTAAGACACTCCTCGATCTTTTTCAGATAAGACTCATCTAGGAAAGATCGAAGCGGCCCTGCTCATACTTTCAACTGTCTTAGGATACTTGTAACTTCTCGCAAATGTCCACCCTTCCAAATAGTTTGATAAGCCAGTGGTAGAGGCGACCGATTGACTCAGTTGGTTGAGAATCGGGCTACCTTGGGGGAGGTCTTGAGTTCAACTCCCTCCTGACCAATACTCAGGGTCTTAAAACAACTGAGGAGAAAGTGGTAATAACATTTGTT
>NC_090890.1:46388972-46396472 GCF_036669925.1 Montipora capricornis | reverse complement strand
GTTTTGATGAATGTGTAGTTGTCTTCTTTGTTAAAAGTAGTTTCAGGAAGACTTCCAATAAGACACTAGAAAGGAAGTCTTTCGGTTATAGCACAGAACGCCTCGCAAAGAAAACTATTCACATTCAAGCATGCAATGTTGTTTTGACCAGAAATGACCCTAATTTGATGCGCGCCCAATTTTTGATATCCAACACGAAGTGTCTCTTTATAATTAATTCTAAGCCTTTGCTGTCTATTTCCAACAATAAGGTTAGGGTAAAGGTTAGCGTTATTTTTAGCTCAGGGTAAATGCAGCTATGGTAACGAATTTTTGGCGAAATTAGTAGCCAGAAATGTTGGAACGTTTAGCTGTGGTTTATACCGCCAACATCCGATATTTGAAAAAAAAAATTCCTTACTTCTAGGAAGTGTACTTTACAAGTGTCTCTTTACTACGTTGAAGTCTCAGTGAAACTTTCATATATCATTATTTTTGTAGCTGCCGAATTTAGTGTATTTTTGTGATATTTGACCTGTCGTTGCAATTTTGTCGGAACTGTTTCTGTATTTTTTTTTGTAAAATACATTTTCTAACTAGAATATAGTTTGATATAATAGGTTACAATAAAGTCGTTACTTAGGTCCCGTTCCTGTGTAAAATTTTAGATCGTTTCTTGTAATTGAGCGGTACCAGGCTGGCTTATAGAACTTTGTAATCCCTCTCCGTATATTCCCTTGTAGGGTGTTTTAATTGACCATAATCTTTAACGATGATTCCCAAATTCGCCTTATTTACTTCCAAGCTGAATTCTGTCGAAAAAGTTAAATACTCGGAGATAACCATCCTGAGTCTTCTCACATAAATTCCTCATACACCTGGCCTCGGTTGTTCAAAAGGTGGATAACTCTATCCACCCGATAAAATCACTATTCAGCCGATAAACACTAACAAAACCAGTGGATAGCGCTATCCGCCCTTCGAAAAACTGGAACCTGAATTAAATCCGACTTAGAATGTTCGAGAATGTTCTAGATTTCTCATCTAAATCTGAAACTCAGTCTTATTCCAACTCGTTTTAGACATAACAATCAACACTTGCACAATGACCACATGGTCGTTTACCAGCTGTTTCATTGTATTATCATTTTCCCGCAGTAATAGTGCCACTTTGTTTGTATGATTATGATGATGATGATGATGATAACAAGGTGTTGAGATCAATGTCGCACTCCTTCGGAAGATTGCGAAATAAAGAACTGCTGGGATTTTGCGAAAAAAAGTTGAGTACTAATGAAGAATGAACCTAAGGGATCCATGGTCAGTGGTTATAACTCACTTCTTGAGGGATAAAAGCAATAATGACACTAATACTGATAATAATGGAAACTTTATTTGTCTTTGAATACAGTTAATAACAATAACTGGCAGTGCTGATCACCCTTTTCTTGCAGTACTGGGCACTGACTTGCGAAAGGGCGCAGCTCACTATATCGGGCTGAAAGCATACGAAGGCGCCTCTGGCTGCCGCTGTACAATCCATGTTTGATTTCGGAGTACAGCACCACAGCTGGATGTTAATTAGCTGAGAGTCGATTTTGATGAGGGAGGAAAACCGGAGTACCCGGAGAAAACCCCTCGAGTCATCATTCAGATCGACTGAAACTCAGCCCACTTGCAAACTGGGGCCAGATCGAGTTGAACCCCGACTCGCAGTGGTGGGAGGCCCGATAGATAACCACTATAAGCCACCCTGACTTCCAGTTGTAAATCTCTCTACGTATATGCAATTAACAACTGGCTACTTGAAATTGAGGGATATACTTGTATACTGTATTTACAAATGAATCAACTTTAAAAAAAAATAAAGATATAATAAGTCTGGGCTATCCCAAATCTTATTTCTACGAAAAAAGATAAAATATGTCGCTCTAATGGCTGGATTTATCTTCTTTTTTAGTGTTGCTGCTTTTTTTCAATGCCAATGTCATTCCTCATTTTTAAGAACGTTGAACATTCGTCGGAGAAAACACCAAGGGAGGCTCAGCTCATGGAAAGCTCTGAAGTGCTTTTTAGAGTAGACTCAAACCGGCGGAAACCAACTGCTCTAGCTTCACTTGATCTAGAATATATAGGCACTTGGACTATATTAGACTATATTGTCACTTGTTATAAATGGACTCAGAAAAGCATTGACATCAGCATAGAGTGAAGAGCGATCATTAATTACAGGTTGAAGTGAGTTAGCAATGAAGATGAGAATTGAGTCGTGTCTCCAGGTGAAGCGATCAAGGTAATGTTGACAACCAGCAACATTATGGAGGAGTGACTCAGGGTTAAGGCAAAAGCTTTGCGATAATCCCCATCTTGTCATATTCTTGCTCGTAGGAAGGGAGTTGTTGATGTAGCGAATGGTAAAACTGGAAATGTTCTTCAGTGGCGGGGTAGATGACACTGGGCAGACGACGAAATAGAGTAAACAGATGTCAATCTGGACAACGAGTGCTTGATAACATTTGAGAAAAAGAAACCTTGAGATGTTAAGTGGTATTGCAATTTGTCTTCTTAGAACGGAAATCTTTAAGAGCTTCCTTGGTGGATTTGAACTCATAACATTGAATATTACTGTGACTGCTTGACGACTTCCACATATTTTTTAGGGAATCATTCCGTGACTCTTATAAGGAATTGCATGCGGAGAACTGTTTGGCAGCGAGCGAATTTAACTGAAGGAGGACAAATATTAAGACCAAATCTATTGCGTTCTAGAAAAAGGTTACTCGGTGTACCAGATGTTGGGATATCAAGCCATTTTCGGATATATTGTAACCATTCACTATAGAATCAAGTCTTTGCTATTATCCACTAGGTGTTTTTTTAGGTGTGAGTTACAGTGAAATCATGGCCAGGACAGTTTAGATAGGACATAGCGGCTGTACTTCAGAAGTTTGTTTTTGGGATGTAGTGGCTTCTCATCAATGTCACACATCAGTCTTGTAGAAGAGAGGATAATTCGGACTGGACATGTGTTGTGGCTGTTAGACATGTTGAAGTAAGTCAAAGGTCAAAGTAGCGTCCTAAGTAACGAAATGATTCACCCATTTCGACACAGGTAACAAAAACTCCATTTATCAACAGTTTGGGTAAATATTGGACAGATTTAGTACACAGTTTCCGTATTCCAAAAGTAAAACATTGGTCATCATACTAGACCATTAGCACCAAATTTTAAATCGGTTGATTAGGTGCTGATTTTCTAATTCCTCTGATTCCTGACCGGCGTCGTCTGCGAACTTGAACGAGTGGATGGGATTCAAGGACCTTAGGGAAAAGCCAAATTGACAATATTTTTCTGATTTAATTAATGTACTGGAGAAAGGTGTTAAACACGAATTAAAAAGAAGAGGGCTAAGGCAGTCACCTTGAAGTACGCCACAACCAATAGTAATTAATTGTCCATTAATTGGTAATTAATATAAAGGTTTTTAAATCAGTGTACAGACCGTTAACCAGGAGTTTGATATAACAATAATAATAATAATAATAATAATAATAATAATAATAATAATAATAATAATAATAATAATGATGATGATGATGATGATGATGATGATGATGATAATAAATTAATGGTGCTGTATGCCAGGTCGGGGAAATAAGAGAAAACACAGCAGTCAAGAACGACAAGTACACAGACCAAAGCGAAGGACTCAATGAGCACGTGAAAAACGCTACAGTAAAACAAGTAAGCGCTGACTTAGGTGTTTTCGACTTCCTTACAGGTCACCTCAAAGAACTCAGTAACAAAGGAACTAAAAACAATCACGGATAGAGACAAAGAAGACTACTGCTTGATTGAAAGATGCCATAAATGGATAATCAACCAAATTGCGAATATTGTAAAGACGTTTTACGAATTGAAGTAGGCAGAGTATAAAGCAATTATTGACAACTGGAAACATTGAATTGCAACTAGCCTAGGCCATGGCCCGCTGTTGTAAGCGTAATTGAACAGAGAGAAAAAAACAAAGATTTCAATAATAATAATCAATAATAATAATAATGATGATGATGATGATGATGATGATGATGATAATAATAATAACTAAAAATTAAGAACTCCCACCACGAGCGCATTATTTGCTGACACAAAAGACAAAAAAATAGGCCCACTAACGCATGATGGTTATTACTCGGGAAACCTAAAGCCGCGGCTACACGAGCGATTTTTTGCTCGCGCCGGTGGTGTCGAGAGTCGTTGGAGGGGATTTCTCTGCGCTCGAGGCTTCAAACAGCCTCAATTCTTACGGAGGTCTATGAAAATCCGGATTTTTAACATGCGGTGGGGCAACCAAAGCGATGGGAACTGTGTTGGGGTTTCAGTGTGAAGCTTTTAATGGCATTCGCCGATTTAGAAACTCAAGTCCATGTTCTGAGTGAAAGCTCAATAGCGAGCTAAAGATTAAAAATGCTGGATTCAGTCTTCTGGAAATGTTATGAATAAGATAGTTGATCTAAATCTTGCGTGTTGCGGACAAGATGATGAAATCGTCAGTACATAACTCCCAGCAGTGGTATATTAGAAATGCCTGAAATTTCTTTTTTTCTCAGCTAGCGCGCTTTTGTTTGTACGAGCATCATCCACGGATGTCAATTTTTTAATCGTTTGACGGTTTTCATGTTAGATACCTATAGAGGGAGGTCACCGCATTATTCATAACACTGTTAATTTGGAAACTTTGCAGCTGGTTCAGTGCCACGGTGTAGCTGCTAAGAGATGGGCTCTATTTTATTAGCAACATTAATTATAAGAATGGTTTCAGTCAATATTTCTTTCTCGCTACGCTAGTGTTTCACCCTCCCTTGGCCCCTGACTGGTTTCACTTTATACGTCACCCTTGCATTGCGTAGATTCGCGTCAGTTGTTTACGATCCGACAACCTGTACCAAATGAAACTACTTCATCTGCTTGGCGACTTGTTGATTTTATTTCCAACCACCAATACGTTATCTGTTGTCATGAGCCCTCCAGATTTCAATTGGCTGCAGAAGCATTTTACTTCTTTTGTTCCGTACCGTTAGCAAATTTGAACGTCTCTTTAGTCTATTCAATCCTAGCAGTTCGTTTCTAACTCTTCTGAAATGTATCACCCTACGTCTGCGCAACATGGTATTCCGAGTAAACTCTTTATAGAGCGTCTTGTTTAATTGAAAAATATGCCTTTGCCTATGCATCTCAGCGGTCTGATTGTTTCAAGTACATTAGGAGATGTGCCCATACACATGTATTTTATCTCATGAGCGAAAAGTAGGCGCTTTCATCGCTAAATGAATTCCAGATGTTCGTGTTGATTTCTCAGTGGCCGCCATATTGATGCACAACGGAGGTGCACCAACGAGGCGGTCCCATACAAAACTCTATAAAGTTACGTGAAACACTTCGACAATGTACCGCACAGACTTGAGAATTGGTGAGGTAATTTATGAAATTGTCTCTACAATATCTGAAAATTTTGGCTTATTTCATGGAACGGTCTCAATTTTATTAATTTATTGCGAGGCAGTGAAAACGATCTATTAAAAGACGAAGCCTGTTGGTGGGTGATGTGAGGTTTTCCCAACTTTTCCTTCCCTCATCGTTGGCAACATCCGATTTGGCCGCTTACAATGTACATACGTATACTACGATTTATTTTCTCGCGTTCAGAACTTTTGGATTCGAATGAGTTTCAGTTTAAAATTGAATTACCCCCCAAGCATTTATTCACAAAAAATACGAAGAAGTGCATGCAGAGAAGGATTACAATTTGATGTTATCGTGCTTTCTTACCTTCACGTTGTTTACTTTGCCTTGATGATTTTAATGTATTAAGCTTAAAAGCTGCCGATTTAAGCTTCTTATGCGGCATTTATAAAGGAACAGTCTTTGACCTTTAATAATTTTCAATTAAAAGGTCAAAATGTTTTGATACCACAAAGTATTGAAGCTCATTAACAAAATATGTTGGTTTATATTGCTTCCAGGGCCAGGGTGAGTTGAGCCCTGGCGGCTTTTTCTTTTCTTTTTGTTTTGTTTTTGGAAACGACCCTGTGTGCACTGAATGGCCAAACGCTGCATAGCGCAAATTGCCTAGCGGCGGGCTTCAATTTTTGCGGGCGCTTATCACGAACATAGCCTTCGTGGATAATGTCAGAGTTTTAAGAGCTCTATTATTTTAAATACGCACATTTAGAAAATCGTGAGTATTTTCATGCGGAAAATTTGCCAGAGTTAGGTTTCAAGGGTGGGCCAAATCATCCGTTTTTGAGGGGGAAATTGCAGTTGAAAATAATTTCTTACGCTTGGCCCAAATCCAGCTTAATCTTAAGGGCTGGCGGAAAACATACACTGTTCACAAATCTTTTACCTAAAAAAGTCAGTTGCCGGCCATTTATGTGTTAGCTGCCATAACTCAATAATTTTTTAAATTTGTTTTTCGATGTTCAACTTAACTTCAAACCATGCTGTGCGCAGCCATAAGCTATTGCAGCAACACTGTGATAGGTCGGCGACAAGCCAAAGAAACGAACTCTTTGTCAGGAGGACATTCATTTGGCAAAGTGCAATTTTGTATCTCTAAGAGGAAACCTTCTTCCGAAAAGGGATCGTCAATAAATTTTTGTGATCTTTCGAGCAGCAATTGCTAACATCATAAATCCAATTTGGGGGTCCCACCAAAGTGGCAGCTTCGATTCCCAGACTTCGCGTCACATGTGCCGTTGAGTTTGTTGGTTTTCTGCTCTCCTCCGTTAGGTTCCTTTTTCTACGGGTACGATTTAATAATTTGAGTTGAGTTGATTTGATCTGATTTCTGTACAGTGTCTCCAATTAATTCCCTTATGCTAAATACAGTTGACATTTGAATAAAGCCACGGGCACCCACCGTGCAAATTAAGCCAAAAACCTTTGAGATACATTTCTAGGCTCCTTGTAATGTTTAAAGAGTGTCTGAAGAGATGTTTTTTATCACCTAGAAAAATTTGATCTGTTCGGATATCTCAGTTAGCTGAAACTTTAAGTGTCCGAAATTTTTAGGGAATGATATCTTCGTTTCAGAAATTGCTAGCTAAACGTTACGTTCTAAGAACGTCCCAGAGAACCATTTGCTCGTCCGAAACTGCTAGGTGACCATTTTAAGTGCCAAAAATTGCAAAATTATCCTTCCCGGAAACGTAAGGGACTAGTTTTCCCTCGTTGCGAATCTTTTAGGTGATTTTAGCAAAGAAATGTATAGCTGTTTGGCCTGTTTGGCGACCTAGAACTGAAATCCTTAGAACAGTTTGACTCTCCCGAAAATTATCGTTGGATCAAAAATAAGACACAAACAGCAGTGATAAACATATTGAACTTATGTTTATCACTGCTGTTTGTGTCTTATTTTTGATCAAACTACGATGGCCCAAGAACAAAAGTATTTATTATCGTTGGATGTCCCTGTAAAGTTGATTAGGTTACTGAGTTTTCGATAACACCGAAAATAT
>NC_090890.1:46368972-46383972 GCF_036669925.1 Montipora capricornis | reverse complement strand
ACAACGTCCAGGGTAAATTATCGAAAACGTGCGTAAATTGTCACAAGTGTCTTTAGAATTAAGAATGAGATAATCGATCCCATCCGTAACACTGAATTGAAAATCATGATAGGCTTTTCTATACTCTAACTTTCCCTTCTACAAGTACTCATCAAAATGGGGTTAAACTTTAGAAATGACTACCATTTCAATTACTCCGTCGTGAAATTAAATCAGTTAATGTCACAATGCTCCTTTTTTAAAACTAAATTTTAGCTTTCGTTTCACTAAGACTTTATGTCAAAGTTATTATGTCTCAATTGTTATTTGCTCGTATGGGTGTTAAATGAATTTGCCGGGCGGGGATTTTCTGGCAACTGCAGGTTTGGAGGTGGCATTAAAAACTGCCACATAAAGAAAAGATGCTGTGGATGGTTCGTGACATAACGTATGGCGAATATTTTAGAGTTAAATCGGTTTCCCAGCAACAATCCTTGGCTTGAATCTCCACTGATTTTCAATTCGAGGTATTTGTTGTCTTATTAGCGAAGACCAGCAAACATACTCTGCGACAAAAATGTTTTTCAAACGGCTTGACTCAGTGAAGAAGTACAAAGAGGATCTTCCGTTGTCTAATAACTTGGACTGCTTCGAGGATGATCCATGAAGTCCACGCGGCCTTTCATAGAGCCTGAGCAAAAAATAGATAAACGGTACTATAAGGATTTTGAAATGTGGTGATGAAATGTATTCAAAATTAAAATTGTACCGAGTAATTGATGGCGGATAGATTCTGAGTAAGCATGATTTAGGGCCAATCCTTGATTTGCTGCCGAAGTGATTTAGCTAAGCTTCTTCTCACAGTTGCAGTGTTAAGATGGGGTTAGTTGCGATCCAAAATGGTGACCGAATCCATTTCGCTCTTTCCTTTATTGAATCGTTCGGTAATTTAGTTAGGAACATGTTTCGAATTTTCCGTTATAGGAGAGATTCACGAGGGATAAAAATGATAATGACTCCGGCTTCAAATATACTTTGCAATACCTCTTTAATTATTCATGATCAATCTCTTCGCAAAGCAAACCATCAAATCCTTTTATTTCTTTCATTTGTGTTTTCATACCGCTCTTTTTCTCTTATAAGAACCTTTTTTTAATAGAACTTTCAGGTTGAGATTAACCAAAATTTTAATAAGATAACATTTCCAGGCCGTGAGAAGTATAAATAAAGGTAAAATAAATGTAAAACTGGAAAAGGACACTTAACTCAAATACTTATAATTACGGACGTATTTTAACATTAACAATGCGGTTTTCTTATTGCATGAGTAGTCAAACTTAGTATAACCGCCACACAACGTTTTCAGGCTAAAAAAAAAATAAAAAATAAAAAATAAAAAATAAAAATAAAAATAAAATAAGAACTTTAAGCCTTAGACGTTCTTCTACAAGACGAGAGTGCTGTATCTATCTACTCAGCAGTTTTCCAGCCCAAAAGTCACCAACTTGGCCGAGTCTGCTACTTTGTAAACGAACGATGAAATCATAATAAATGAATAATTTTAAAAGCTTTTAAAATAGCATCGGATTAAAAATTCGTTGGGAGTTTTTTTGCGTGCAAATGTCAACCACAGCCTGTCAGGAACATAAATAGTATTCTGCATGTGAGTTCCCACTGATCTTTTAATCAAATACGTGTGGGGCAGTTTATCCCTCAACGTGGGTTGCAGTTTACGTCAATATAGAGAGGCGAGTCTTCAACTGAACCCAGTCACGTTCTAGAAATAATAATTGCGCCCGCAAAAAGCAATAGATGTTTAATTAGAGAAATATCTTAGGCTTTCATGAATAATAAGACTTAAGAAGCGAGTGAACCGTCGTTGGCAAAGCGAAGTCAGGTACAACCTGGCGCTGTTGACTAAAGTTCGCTGGTTCTCAGTCATACATCGTCTCAGTCCATGTTGGAGAATGAAAACACAGGATCTTTTATTTTAACATTATGGATCCTTTTGTTTTGTTCGTCTTCCAGCGTTTACATATTTAACGCCATTACACCGCGATTACTTTTGTCTCTCGAGTTTGATTGCAAAGCACCTACATTTTGTTCGCCCTTCCCCTCAGTTGTTCATTCCTTCCTAACCTCCGCACAACTTGAAACTCTTCACTGCCACCCCCAACGGAGCCACCTAATGAATATGTAGAAAACACAATGTTGGGGAAAATTTATGAACTGAACAAGGGCCCGTAATGGCTTGCTTTCCCTCGTGTAAAGAATCTTTAAATTAATAGCGCCGACGCAACCGCCAGCGCAGAAAACGTCACTCAAATTAAACATCTGTGCCATTCAAAAAATATTTCACAATTTTTCCGTTTTGTTTCTGCGTTGTGCAATGTTTGTGAAGTAGTCTGCAACTTCATTGTAGAAAAGCCGTTGAACTAAAACAGGACGAAAGAGTAACCTGCATGTTGTATCAGCTCAAGTTGTGGTTAAACTCTATCCATAAATTTGGTGATACTACGTCGGCTGCGCCAAAGAAAACGCCACTTCATAATAAGAACTTCGCGCAAATTTCCCTTTCGTAAACGGTCGTTGCCATTTCTCAGAACGGTCGTTGCCATTTGAAACGGTCGATGCCATTTATAACGGTCGACTACACACTTCACTTCAAAGAAAGTTAAAAGGAACAAACTAAGAAAAAATATTAACAAAAATTAAGACAAAAAAGGAAAAAAAAAACATTTATAAAAGAAAAACTGATGAAATGGTATATGAAATGAATCATATATGAACTGCGGATATGAAGTCAAGTGAAGCTATGATCTTCGCAGTTATGACTGCGAAGATCATAGCTTCACTTGAAAAGAAAAACCGGAGGAAAAAAAGAGTCCGAAAATTTCAAGACTCGAACTCGGGTTCTTAGCCCTCACCCTAACCAGAACCCTAACCCTAACTCTAACTGATATGACCAGCGGGACACAACTCCCAGCAACCACAACCTTTTGAGTTGTTAGACCTAATGAGTGTAATTCAGAGCTAAAAAAATGGCATCGACCGTTTCAAATGGCAACGACCGTTCTGAGAAATGGCAACGACCGTTTACGAAAGGGAAATAAGCTTCGCCACCATTGCATCTTGAACGTACGCGTTCAGTGAAGTTGCACAATATGGGAAATCCTTCCCACAACAGGACTGGTACGAAAACTTTTGAATTCTCAAGTTGACGTCAAATCTTAAAATCTGTTTTTTTTCCCCACGTAGTTGTTTTGCATAGTAGGGCAAAGCAAAGCACTAACATATTGGTTGCAACTGCAGCAAGGCTCTTTTCTTCTCCTTTAACCAATAATAATCTTGTTTGTGAGTCACCAAATTTAAGGATTTGACTACAACGCGGGCGTACAAATGTGAATCTTCAGTTCATTATCACTCGTACCAATTTAGTTTTAGGCTTCCCTCACATTGCACGAACGCGTCGTTGATCCTAACTCCCTAATACTGTATAACGGCAACGGCAACTGTAAGAATGTAAAAGGTACTTTTGGATTTGTTGAGTGCCGTACGTTATGTTTGCGCCATATGTGGATATCTTGCTGTGGCCTTTTTCGCAAAAGCTGCGAAAACTTTCCGGTTCCGAAAAGCAATTCCTGAAACTAAGATTATGATCTGTGAACGTGTTTTCAAGACCAAAGAGAACAAAACAATTGTAAAGTTTGATGACGTTTTACTTTTGAAGAGACAGGGCATATTATAGCACCCGAAATACGCCCGATAACTTCGGGACTTTCTGAGTTCTTGACGTTGGCGGCCTGCCGAACTGAAAATACACACCGTACGTGGGGTTCGAGAATGCATTAATTTTAAAGAGAAAAACACTGTAATAAGAAATAACAAATTATAAAAATTATATCTATCTATCTATCTATCTATCTATCTATCTATTTATCTATCTATCTATCTATCTATCTATATATATATATATATAGGGAGTCTGTAAGTCGATTTTCTCGTGGAACAGTGCTCAATACGTTGAAGCAGAGCGGAATAAATATTTTAAGAGGAAAAAAGGACGCAACTACATTTCCCGACAAGCCTGTTTTGTGAATCGCTTCACTCTTCAGGGGTTTAATGAAAGAATAAATATTATATATATATCACAGAAGTTTAATGCCACAGATATCACAGCTTGGTCCGAGGCCCCTTTCTGACGGACTTATAATGATACTGGGAAGAACGAAACACAAGGTATGAATGAATTATACCAAACTATACATTCCCCTGAGTGACTTTATAATCGCTTCGTTATAATCGTGTTCAAGACATTTTATGTTTAACACTTGGTTAAAACCAATTGGCAGTTAAAATAAGAACTGAATTCAGTATGCCAAAAAGAAGGCGGTGGCAAGTGGATAAGCGAAAATTAAAATAAGAAGTCAAGAAATAAATAAATAAATGTAAATAACACTTCCTAACACTTGTTTTAACAAGCTAAATAAAGGCTAATCAGCGAAAAACAAGCATTTCCCGATAAATTTACTGGTCTGATACCTTGAGTAAGAGAGCTAATTATATGCTTTGTTCTTATTATAGTTTTTGAAGGAGCTTAAAATATCTTGCACGCACACATTTATTAAGACAAATATAGTCAGAGTTCATCTTATTTTTGGAGGACGGTTCTTTGCTGTGGTTAGCCATCAGAATTCTCCTTTTGTGTCGACAAAAATAGATACAAAATATGCCTCATTAGGCGTCTTAATGATGCATATTTCCTTTCATGAGCTCGGACAAACTCTACTCGACGAAACCCGTTATTTAAAGAGGAAACGTCAGCTACCTTACATGTAAATATTCCTACTGCTTTCTCATAAAAAAAGACTTGGATTATACTTGGTGTCGCTGACAAACAGTTTCATAGTCCATTTCAACTCTAAAACAGACAGCAGGAAACTTAATACTGCAGGTTCTTGACAGGAAGATAGGTTATGATGTCCCGAATTCGCTGAATTTTGAGCGATATCCAGTGCAAAAGTGTTTTAAATTTGAAACAAAGTGAAACAACATCTTGTAAAACTTTTCGATGGTTCGTTCCGTTGCAAGATTCACGACTGACAACTCATTAAATTAAAGGAAGTTGATTATGTGACTTCATCGTCGCTCTCATTTCCATGATTGCAACTGAAAGGTAGACAATTTAAAAGATTGAATTGTCATCACTATTTTTGTAAAGCAAATTTTATTTTAATACATTAGTTAGCTGTTCCTTCAGTTATGAAACATGTTGAATAGAATCTCCTTGGAAGAGGGAAACCAAGATAGGATGGGGAACTTTTTCCGCAGGCTCTTGTCGAAACTAAAATTTAGTTCAAGACCGTAAACGGACCAGACTAATCCGCATCTATATTTAAACAGTTGAGAGAGAATGTTTAAAAATTTGCTGTGTCAGTGAAATCCCTCCTTGCAAAGTTGCAATTTATATCTTTTGATAATAACGTGCTTCTGTCATTTATTAGTTACATAACGATCCTTTCAGCTGAATAACAATACCAAATATGTAGGAAATTACGCAGAATGCTTTAAAAAAAACTGTTAGCAAAAGCTTGATATGTACGTGCTGTACTGACGTCACTGGTTAAAAAACACATTGAATTGAACTGCGCTGGCGAGTATTGAAACAAGTTACTTTCAATAATTTTCATTTTTCCTTTCAAATCTTAATTAAACACCTTTGAAGGCTGTGTATAAGGCCAATTAGAGAAAGACAATTATACCGAGGAAGAGATAAACTAAGTCAGCAGCCAGCCATTTTTATAGGTCCCCTGCCAAATGACGTAATCGCTTTTTGTTTTGGTTAATATTACGGGATGGACAATGAATGAAATTCGAATTCTCTCGGGCCAAACAAATATTGAATTTCTACCCGAAGTAGAAGATGAATGTTCATGGAGACATGGCTGAAACGACCGCGATTGAAAACAACGACAATTCACCGCCTGTAGACGGCATTTTCGCTGCCGAATGCATTCTGAAGAAGCGAACGAGAAAAGTGAGATAATTCGCCTGACCCTCGTTATCGCTTTAGCAATGTTTTGCTCGTGAAGTGGCTGCCTGAAATGTTGAATTTCTCTCTGCATTTTTGACAGGGAAAGATCGAATATTTGGTAAAATGGAAAGGCTGGTCGCCGAAGTAAGTATGATTTCTCGGTGCAGATTAATTTATTTGTCTCCTTGGACGGATTAGAATTTCTTATCGAATTTTACAGACACAACACCTGGGAACCAGCGGATAATATACTTGACGCTCGACTGCTTCTGGCCTACGAAAACAGGTAAATGAAGACCATTGAAATGTTCTCGTCTATTCGTCCCTTTGCCCGGCTGTACTTTTCAAAGTTTCGATACCATTGCCTTGTCCATCTGTCAATTCTCTTCTTCTTAAATTTTAGCCGTAAACGAAGGGGCAAACGGTCAAGGTGGCAGAGAGGAATTACAACTTCTGCTAAAAAGCCTAGGATTGACACGGTTTGTATATCCATGTTTCTAATGAAGAGATACATCACAAATAACACGACGAGAACCTGACTCTGTCGGCGTGATGAGCGCCAAGAATTTTCTAAATTGTCATCACGGCTAAGTTTTAATGAATTTGCCTTGTCATAGCTTCCATGTGAAGTCCTATTTATTTTTGCCTTTAATATTTGTTTATCGTTTGCAGAGTCCCCATTTTGAGTCGAATTCGTTCAACTGGGATGGTGTTGACGATGAAGACATTCGTGCTAATGAAAGCGAAAGCAGCGATTCCAGCTATGGAGTCGACGATGTTTCCACCGGCGAACTTGACATCAATGGCAACGATATAACTCCAAATTTGAAAGCTCAACGCCACGTTATCAGTCTGGAGCAGTTCGACTTCGGTGGTCCGGTTGATGCAGGGTATGACGAGAGAGCACCTTTGACGAACCACAAAATGACACCATTCAGAGCCGTTGACGCGAGAAGTTCCTCCGAAAAATCGACGGAGTTTTTGAGTTTAGATCTGCCGAATACGCCGTTGTCTAGCGAAACCAGAGATGATATTTCCAACAGGGTCCATAGTCCTGAGGAGATGAAATCAAAGATCACTACGGAAGGCTTAAACGGCCGTGAAGTTGTCGTGCCTGAGAAGAACACAAGCACGTCCGGTAAACCATGTCGTGTCCACGAAGCAAGTAGAGCGGATGAAAACGTTTATCGTGACGAATCAACAGATCACGAAATGAAAAAATCTGTCTCGCACACTCACCGAGAGGGTTTTAGCACTCCAAAACCTGGCACAAACGGAGAGGTTGCGCTAAAAACTGTAAAAACAGTGAACGGGGAGCCTCTCGCCAAAGCAAGCTGCCCTTCCATTGATAAGAGCAAAGACGCACTCTCGCCAATCACATGCTGCTACCGTAGCGATGGAAGCGAGAAGCGGATTTTTTCAACCATCGCAGGCTGCGATACAGGCCGAAAAACTGGATTGCAAAGTAAAGCGCGATTTAAAAACGGAGAAACGTTGGTTTCTGAAATGACGGTGTCTTCTTCAGAAAACCGCCAATTGCCTCACGAGAGCATTAAAGCAGGCTGGCGAAAGCCACTGATTGATCAGATTTTCATCACAGATGTAACAACAAACTTTGTCACCGTTACTGTTAAAGAGTGTTTGACTGATGAAGGCTTTTTTCGCCAACGGTGAGAATTAATTAGCTGATGATGAGAATCACACGGCAGCAGGGAAACATCCTCACTGGCTCGGAAGGGAAGTGAAAAAACATACAACAGAATCTGGGCTGAGATGGTGAGGTGTAGATTAATTCGAGCACCCTCTTTCGGTAACCGTCGATGTGTGTTCCTTGTGAAAGCTCTAAGCCTGAGTAAGAACCTTGAGGAAAACTGAAAATTTGCGAGATCTTATACAAGGTCATTTGACATACCAAAAAAACGGTAGAATTGATGGTCGTATCGTTGGTCAAGATTTCTATAGCTTGACTTCGTCCGACATTGTGGTAAAAATGACATGGTCCATTGTTTCTTTAAAGCAGTGTATGGTATTGTAAAAACCGGCCTTAAGACGGGGATAGGTGCGTGCTTGCCGTCGACTCCAACTTAAACATAGCAAACAGCTCTGATGGAAAGTGAAATGTTGGTTAACATTGGGAAATGGCCGGAGTTTCGCTCCGGGGCGAGCGCGTAATCTATGATAAAACGCAACTTTGCGTGGAAGGCAATTTTGGTGTGTCCCTCCCGCAGTCGGCACCGAACGACAATAACAAAGGACTTGAGTTCTGACAGAGCATAAGTGGTATTAATACTGATATTGCTGCTCAAGGAAGCTTCGTAGCGCTAGAAAACACTGCATTTTTCAGTCGAGAAAATGGAACCATTTTACCTGACCAAGCTAAAATTGGTTACACGTGCGCGTGGATCGCTTGTTTGTTAAAATTCCGGGATTGAAAACTACGGTTAATATTATCTCGTTTAAAGATGTAATATTGGTAAATTTCCAGCACTGAGCACAAAACGTTCATGCTGAGAAATTAAAACATCACTTACGATACTATACCAGGATGTAAATTGAGGCCGGCTTGTTTACTTCTTTCTAGAATGTCCTTAATCCTTAATTTTCAAGCGGTTCTCAGATAAGCAATCTCTCATTATTCGCTACAATTTTTCTTATTATACATTCGGGATCGGCGAGTAAGTGAAATGAAACTGCCTACTTTTGTGGGCTCTATTTGTAGGCCCCTAGAGGCCATTGAGTTGAAATTTATATGTACAAAAAGATATATCGTAAATCACTGTAAATTTTACAATAAATGAAATAGTTTATGTACGTTTTATCGTTGATTTTCTTCGTCTTGTTTAATATCCTTAGCAGTACTATGCGAATCGGAGAGGAATTTGCAAGAAAAAGCAAGCCCCGACTATTTGGTTCCAGCGTTAGCGCTTCGCAGATCAAGGAACGTGCATGTAGCCTATTAAATCGAATTTCGAACTGTTTATTTCAAACTGTAAGTCTAATGAACCGGATTTTAAAAACGACGGTTTTAAAGCGATAAATTTTGCAGATGAGCCTTAGAGACAGGTTTCCATTATCTACGGCGAAGAAGGACAAGTGGGATTACTCTAAGCTTTTCTAATGTATCCCAAGTAAACTTTTCGAAACAGTTATAGAAGTTGGCCTCCAAGAATAGTATCGTATTTGCGCGGATAACTTGAGCGATAAACAAAAACCTTATGCATTGATTGCCGATGAGTGTAATATTTTTCCAATAAAAGTAACAAGACAGTTGTGTTAATCACTGGTAAATCCGTCGTTCCTTTTCCCCCGACAATTTGTCTAGGTTGCTGAGCGAGACAAAAAGATAAAAGTGAAACCATGTCGGGCTAATTTCGAAGTCGATTATATTCACATGTAAACAAGCTTTCTTCCTTTTTTATGAAATGAGTTAAATATTGAGATAAAACCTTGATAAAAACTGTCATGTTCAAATGTCAAAATAGCGCGTTTAGGAGCGATAACATTGCAGATAAAAGATGAGCCGAAAAAAGTATTTTAAAGTAGAGATGATCGGATCGTGTAAAACCGCGTGATTCGTGCGTATGCCGTTCTGTGAGTCGTAGTTCGTATGAAAAGTTTGTTCGAAAGCAATTTATCGTCAAGCGAAAGCAGAATTATGAATCCTTTTTGAGATTTTGATACAGCTAATTTTTTTTTTGTTGATCTTCGGATATTAGTTTAAAATTATTAATATTGCAAACGTTTTGTAGAAAAGAACATGGTTTTCGGTATATAAAAATACTCCTCGAAAAAGGACTGTACTTTCACAGAGAAAACGTTTAATGACAATTTTCCCCCGCCCCGCCAATTTTTCATCATATCAGCTAACACGAAATGACATATCAAATGCAGTTTTCAACGTTATGAAGGACCTGGCCTCAGTTGTTCAAACGATGGATAGCGCTATCACTATCCAGTCATAAGTCACAGCGAAACCACTTGTGCTATTCGGTGGAAGCGTTATCCCACCTCCTGAACAACTCAGTGGGGCCAGCTGGTGACAGGTTGTGATCCTGAAAATTAAACGCTAGTCAACCACATGTAAAAATTCCCATTGCGTTAAAAAAACTATTTTTTCCTTTAACTGAATGAGTTATCGTAAAGAGGTACTCTTTGTCTCCCATTACAACATCTAAGTTGGAAATTGCCCTCAGTTTCAAGCCGTTGTTTGAAACATGTATGTTGTTAATAACCCCCAAAACCGGCATGTGATCAATGATAGCTGGATTCGAACTTCACAATGAAAAATTGGATTCTCGATGCAAGAACAAAGCCCTCTTTGATACAGCTGTGATTTTAGTTTTAAGTAATAACTGAATAATATCTGGCTTTCTAGCTAATCGCTCTTTTTTGCAGTTGGTGGGCGCAGCTCGACGAGGAAACTATAGTAGGTCGGAACGCCTTCTGTAGGCGCTCTGACCCAGACTGAAAACGACCCTTGCAGGACTCGAGGATTCGATCACTCTGGTCCACAGCGGTGGCAGGCACGAGCCACAGACATCCCTACTCCTTCTTTGTTGGGTATCAGCCTTTGGCACTGGCCGGGATGTTTTCCACAACAGTTTTCCACAGGTTTCGGTCCAACATAGCATTACTCAGATCCTCTTGAGCAATGCCCGTGTCCCTCGATAGCATTTGAGCCGGGGAAAGTCATTCTACGACTTCGGATCGCGATGTTTTTCTTCCACAGGAGGAGCGATGAAATGATTTCATCCTCGGCCCTCAGGAAATGCTCGGCGAACAGGAAGCGCCTGCGCCTAAGTGTGTCTGAAATCGGTGGTAGTTTCCCGTAAATTCTTTCCTTGGTAGGGCGCTGGTTGCAGTGGATATTTTGCTAGCCTACGTGTCCCGTTTTTTTTCCTTCGGGGGGAGGGTACGGCTACACTTTGGCTAATATTTTGCACCCTACGGAGGAGGTTTGTATAAGTTCCACCTAGTCGTTTCTGATTTTTCTGTGTTAGTGTCCAGGTTTCTGATCCGTAATGCGCTCTATTAGGCACTGGAACAGGTAGATTTTGATGTCATTTGGCAGGGTTGAGTGCCAAAGTTTCTCAAGCTTGTTACAGGCTACCCAGGCTAATGCTTTCCGCGATTTAAAGTCCTTCTCTGAGTCCATGGTCCACGATCTGGGATATTTGAAATCTTCAACTCGTTTGAGGTTTACTCCTAGACAGGGATTTCAGGTCTCTATAGTTTTCAACAGCGTTGACGTACTCCGTCTAGTTCGTGTTGCAATGTAAGCCAATAAAGGCCTTTTCAAGTGGTTGGAACAAGGCCTCAGAATCTTCCACTTGTTCGGTGACCAATGCTAAATCATCTGCGAAATCGAGGTCGGTGAGGTGTCGTGCAGGGTGTCTTCGGCTACGTCTAAGCTGAATCTGTAGACCTCTGTTGTTCAATGGGTCAAGGGACAGACGCAAAACATGGCCGAGGACAATGATGAAGATGAAGGGAGCGAGGGTGTCACCTTGCAGTACCCCTGTTGAGATCTTAAAGAACTCTGTTTCTCCGTGAGGCGTTATAATGGTGGCCTCGGTATTCATGTAGAGAGGCTTAATCGCTTCCACAACGTCCTTCCTTGCTAGGGTTTCCTATTATCACTTTTTCTTGTCGTGTAGATGGCATTATTGTTCATTACTGATGACAAGTTTTTGGAAAAGGAGAGTTCAGTTCACATGAAAAAAGCTTGGAGAACGATTATCATATTTACTAGTGTATGAACCGCTTCACGATTGCACGAGCAGTTGTCAAAGAGCTGCCAAATTTGTTAAATCAAGGAAAACGAGCGAATAGACCAATTCGGCTAACTCAATGTTGTACCCAATTCAAATCCTCTGGGAATAAAACGTTTTGTTCCTAGAATTTCCGTATCATTTAAATGTGAATGCTTCATTGTCATGCAAATTCAACACACAAAGAATGTCAACCCCGAGAGATTTGAATTGGGTACAACATTGAGTTAGCCGAATTGGTCTGTGCAGAAATGGGGAAGTGGTCCTCCCACTATGGAACAATTTAAGCAATTTCCTCTTACAAACTCCTCAGTGAAAAATTCAGGTGGCTTCAATGGAATTGATCGAGTCCTTTCACAGGAACACATGAGCCCAACAAATTGACCTGCTCCCAACTGACACACCGATCTCTTTTATGATCCACGTACCTTCCCAGATGCCTGCCGTGGGACAAATGTTTTAATTTGCTGTTCCCAACTCAGCTTACCACGTTTCTTATATGTGGAGCTGCCATTTCTGTAAAGGGGTGCGTAAAACACCCGCTTACCGTGGTGTGTTGGTGTATGCCTTGATGATGAGGTCCAACATGGCCGAAATAGCTGTCCGTGGCTGCCAATTGATCTGGTGAAATGGTTGTGCGCATGCGTGATGTGTTGGCCACACCGGGTTGGTGTCATGATGGTGTGTTACCCTGCTTTTTTTTTTTTTTTGCTTCTATCTTTTTTGTTTCAATTTTTATTATTTAAATTATGAAGGACCTCGTAATACAGATGGTCGTGAAACGAGGCACGTCAGAGTTTAATTTGCCCTATAATTATTTTTTTCGGTTTTAGTAGCAGTATGGTAAAACTTTAGTCGACGTTCAAATTTGACCCTGATCACCAAAGACCAAAACTGGGCCGGATCTGACTCGTTGATCTTTTTAGAGTCTATAGCGAATACACTAGAATATATAATGTCAAGGTAAGTGTAGTTTTATACTTTGTATTAAGAAAGAAATGTGGATTTGAAGCCCAGGGTATGTTTTTCGGGATTTTTGTCTTGAACAGGGTATCGAATTTTATATAATTTTTTGTATTAATCAGGGTATCGATTTATCAATTTGTGTCTTACACTGGGTTAAATGTCTTAAACAGGGTGTCAAAAATCGGAATTCTGTCTTAAAATGGGTAGGAAAATCAGCGATATTTGTCTTAAACAGGGTAAGAATATGAGGGGCCGCGCCACACCGCCCCAACCAGGGATACATCGAGTACCCCCCCCCCCTGCCCCCCCGGGATTTGAAGTGCGAGTTATAGAAAAATTGAAGTGATCCTCGCACTATCGCACTTACTTGGAGAATTTAAGCAATTGTCTCTTATATACAATTTCTTAAACGAAATGACCAACTCCCAACTGTGTGGCTGTATACTGTTCAATTGGTAGAGCATTGCACCGACATCGCAGAGGTCCGTGGGTTCGAATCTCGTTAAAGCCCCTTGAAATTTTCCAGGTGTCTAGAAGGGACAATTGCTTAAATTGTCCAGATAAATGCATGCGAGGATCACGTCAATCTTACATATTCTGTATCGCAAGCTTTCCAATATTGTAAGTGCTAAAGCGTAGTCCTTGTCCCAGATAATCAATAACCTACAATGGCCCGTTAAACGCTGGAAATCACGTTTCCGAGAGCCTAAATTTAGAAATCTCCCGGGGGCCTAACTCTGAATTCCCCCATGGCTAAATCCTGGATCCGCCCCGGCTCATGGTAAGCATAACGGAAGCACGACGAAGTATAATCCAGCTGAAAAGCTCAAGCAAGCGCACTATCTGAAAATATTAAGCCTGAGAAGCGAGGTTCGGAAACTAAAATTCCAGAAATTTGAGATTTGAGGAGGTTTAACCAGAACTCATCGGAGTGGGAACGAAAAGGCTTTCAACGTGACATCATCTACTCTCAAGTGGCTTAGAGTTGGTGTTTTATCACTGCAGGCTCTTTTTCTAATTGGATCAGTACAAGGGGTTTTTTTTTGGCTTTAAACTTAATCAACATCCTTATTACGGTTCATTGAAAATGTCAGTGCCGAAGGAGGCTTAAAGCTAATAGGTTATGTCAAGAGCAGAATTTGAAAGCAGTGAGGAAGCGCTGACCATGCATTGGTAGCTTGCTGAGGAAGTAGCACGATTTCCTTTCTCTGAATTATTTCTCACGTAAAACCGGCAAGGGGGATAAATTGTGCCCACTACCGTGATTTCATGGATCGTGAGTAAAACGCTTCAGTTGTCCGTTGAAAGCTCTAACCATACCTTGAACTAAACCTCTTGTACTAAGAGCTTCGTTTTTAAATGGATCGGATGTGTAAGAGATGATGTCTCGTTTCTTGAACTGTTTCGTAAACAACAATTTAAAGCAATATCTATCATGAGGCAGGGGCACCCAACGAATCTGTTCCTCACATTATCTGTTCCCCAGAGGAGTCTTGCTGGCTGGCAAAAATACAGGTGTTTCGATGAGCTGGCTGAGAAATTTTGTTATTGATAGAGGTTTTGCTTGGGAATTACTGACTTTTTCTAGCATTTCAACCCGATTTCAACCCGAACTGGCTGTAGAAACTCTGAAGACTGAGGACGACTAAAAAAAAAAAAAAAAAAAAAAGAACCCCTTCCCTCTCCCAGAGAGTAGTCACAAACATACGACGGCTGGTCAGAGTGATTGCGCTTGCGGAAAAAACCTGTTTTGTCCCGGTTTTGTCGCTTTTGTTCGGTCGTTTTGGATCGAGGGATTTGAAAGCGCGCGGAATTCCTGGCTGGGAAATAAATTTGATCAGCTGGCTGGGAAACCAACCAATTTTATCTAGCTGGCTGGGAAATTTCTTGTGTGTCTTGCTGGGAAAAAGGAACAGATAATGTTTTCCCAGCAACACTGACAAACACCTGAAAATGCCTTAATACCATTTATTTTCATTTACTGGGGTATAATAATACATTTTTCAACAAATTGGTCGTTGGGTGCCCCTGCTGAGGCGGTTCCCTAACACATGCGGCTTGCACGTTTATAACCGGTTCACCGTTCTGCGCTGCGACCAACTTGTGGAAATAACCAAAGGAAAGGAAAGGAAAGGAAAGGAACTTTATTTAAGTGTCTAGTCGTTCTAGCGCTGGAGCGTTAATTGGGGACACTGTAAACTGAAATGAACAATGAAAGTAAATCAAGTCAAATGTCGGTTTTTGAGGAGA
>NC_090890.1:46361472-46363972 GCF_036669925.1 Montipora capricornis | reverse complement strand
CTTCGGCTTTGACGCTTTAAGAACGAGGAATGTCACGGCGTACCGCGTACCGCGTAGCCAGCACATATAACATCGCTGCGCCATTTTGAAATTTAGTTCATTTGGAAATTAGTCCAAGTGGCGGGGTATTCTACAGTATTGTGCATTCCTATTTCTGAGTACCGCGTACCGCGTTGCCGGCTACGTGGAATATAGTTCGAGTGGCGGGGTATTCTGCAGTTAAGCGAAATAAAAAATCAGTATTATATTTTGCTGATGTATTTTTCATCCAAAATTTGTTTCAATTTCGTCCGTTACTTTCCGTTATTCAGTAACTTTGTTGAAGAGATCTAAGCATCACGTTCAAGCTGAAACTGGTTGTCAAAGTACGAGAATTTGGTTATTCCAACTTAACTTTCGCTTTTGAGAAGCAGCTCGATAGCACCTACGAACAGCCCAAAAAAAAAAGGAAAATATCAAACAAGTTTCTTTTTGGCTAATCAGTTTAGCAAAAACAGAACGTTCAACCTCACGTTTGCCTTCTGGCGTAGCCGCGAGGTTACTAAAATCTTTCTGTTTAGTCTAGGGAGCGCAAGCTTTAATTAAAAACCTACTGTTTTCCTCTGCATGGGCTTCCTTGCCACTTGAACAATATTGTTTATTTAATTGATTATCGTAATGACTAAATAAATAACTGTGAGCTGAAGTCTAATTCGCACTTTCATTTGTTTTTGCTTTTTTATCGCATCTTTCTTCTCACGTTTTATTAATCTCCCGTCGTCCAAAAGAGTTCACCCGATGCACAAACGTGATGCCTAGAATACTGCTAAGAATTTGGTGCTTTCTACTGTACCGACGGCTCATTTAATTAAAAATCGGACTTTTTCGCGGAAGATCGCGGGTTCACCCCACAGGCCGGGTATCCTACAGATAACTCCATGAGGAGAATTGAAGTGCCGTCTTTGTATACGTAGTGACATCCGCAAATGGTTAGACTGTCAAGTTTTCTCGGAGAAGGACTATATATAAACCGTGCCGTCTCAAAATCGTTCCTGTTGATCATGACTGTGGGACGTTACACTAGAACCACACACTGTTCGCGAAGAGTAAGTCTCCCCCGGTTTTGGTGCTCTACAACGCAGAGAATTGTAAACCGCCATGAAACTGATGTGATATGTTTGATATATAAACCTACTCACATTTTTTTCGAGTAAAAAAAGTATAATAAAAATGTTTGGTGTCGTTGCACCAAATACTGAAAAATGTTGGTCTACACGAGGGCTTGACTCAAGTATGCACGTCGTATGCAGAAAACTTTTCCCACCCGAATATTTATATGACGCGTTTTTTAGATTGTTCTAGTTCTTACCTGCCAAGGAGGCTGCACAAATTAGCGTGGCGAAAACAATAACGATCTTCATGATGCGTTATCCTGAAGAAACAACATAAAGCAACGAAGTTAATGATATATATATATATATGTATGAAAAATGTCTCGTTTCCGATTGGTTTAGAGAAATGTAGTTTTTCAACATCACGATGCAGAATTTAATGGAGATAAAAAAGGGCAACTCGTTGCATTCTGATTGGTTAATAAGTGACAACGTATGAAAGGGACTCCTTAAATAGTCAATAAATGGCGACCTCTTAAATGGACTAAAGAGTTACGAAAAGCAAGCAATTGAGGTGTCTTGAGTGACGTTTCTGGTACGTTTATTTGTGTAAACTATGAAAAACTGTTTTCAAATAATTTTTGGCACGAATGCTATATAAGGCTGTGGTTTTTCAGCAGCGACGTAACGCAAACTTATTATATTATTATTATTATTATTATTATTATCATTATTATTATTATTATTATTATTATTATTATTATTATTATTATTATTATTATTTAGCACAGTTTAGTTCAAACTGGAGATGTTACTATGTGGAACTCTCTCAGTTCCAGACGGAGAACACCGTTCGCAGGCTGTTGGCAGAGCCGAGAAGCGCACTTCTACTGTGTTGTTAGACGTAAAGTTACTCCTACATTATCTGTAGTGCTACCCATGGAGGAGCGTCAACAATAGGACACTGCGGATTCCCTGACATAGGCCAATCTCCTAGCGTTTATCCTCTCAACCATGATAAACCACAGAAGACAACAGGGAACACTATGTCTTGTTCGCTGCCAACTGTGTGTGGGTTCTCAGACAGTTAATCACTGCCGATTGTGTGTGAGTTCTCAAACGGTAACTCGCTGCCAATTGTGTGTGGGTTCTCAGACAGTTACTGTTACTCGCTTCCAATTGTGTGTGGGTTCTCAAACAGTTACTCGCTGCCAATTGTGCGTGGGTTCTGGTAGACAGTTACTCGCTTCCAACTGTGTGTGGGTTCTCAGACAGTTACTACTGTTGTGAAGATTAAAGACTGCGTCTGTGCAAAGTTCCTTGCGCTTCAGTGCTTGCGTTGCAGGCGAAAAGAACCCTCAATTGATTAATTAATGTTCAAAGACTTGGAAACAATATCCCAAATAACA
>NC_090890.1:46343972-46353972 GCF_036669925.1 Montipora capricornis | reverse complement strand
AGCGAACGCCCAGAATCGAATATACCACGACCGTCCAGTGAAGACCCACGATGGCGAGCTATTTGGATGACAGAGTGCTTAGGATATAGCGTTGATGAAGTGGCAGTAAGTGCAGGCTTATGGTGAACCTCTCTCCCGCCATCACGCTACCAAAACACGTACAAAAACAAAAGGGTTCATTAGCAAAAACGATGGCTCTGCACGTGTGCCACTATTTTTGGTACATTTCTCCGACTTTCTCTGCAAAACATGACATAAAATAACTAAGGTTAAAGTCGTCAGAACCATGCTTTCTCTGTGAATCCTAACATACTTCGTTACTAATTCACGACCGGATAATTTCACTGAATTTTGAAACTCACTCATATTTAAATGTCAGTAACATAGCATGAGCATGTCACGGGAGTTTCTATGTGTGATGTTTTCGATAGCATATTGCCGTCATGTTTTCGCTGACTCAAACTGACAGTTTACCATAATGCCTTTCGGCATTGTAGCACACGATATACATGTGCTTCTTTAGACAATCTTTCTCGAAACAGCTGTATCAACCCAGTCATAAACCTTTTTCTGTGTTTCAATTCCCCATCGACGCAGCACCAAAGTTTCTTTAGAAACCTAAACACTTTTATACATTTAGTTAAATTTAATTTTCAGGTTGATTCAAGGTTGAATCATAGGCAAAGTAAACCATCTGGGGAAGAGGTATTTATCGCCATGATTAGTAGTGGTATCGGATACCAGAAAAAGTTCCTACAATAGTCTACTCATTTTTCAGATTTTCAGACGCAACAAATCCAAACAGTATATCGACAATCTTTGCTAAGTGATACGACCATGTCAACCAATAAGTCATTCAAAGTGTCAGGCAATGGTTGCCTAGTTACTAAGGAATCGAATATGTGTGTTGCTATATCGAGGCATATCAGTAAAGAAGATTTCCACCTGGGTCAAAGAATGAAACTATTTGGTTTTGTTTAGTTCATTAATTTCACCATTGTGAGACGAGGTGAGCACAAAAGCTTTTACCAGTGACTTAATTTGACCCATTTGTTCTGACTACCACAACAACAGGAACCCTGTGCTCTTATATCGCATAAGTTGAATTTACATCGAATAGTATTACTGCGATCGTATTATGTCCGCGTTGAGTACTACGTGTCATTACTGACCGTAAGAACACCTTAAGAGCGTTTCCAGGCGCGAAAATTCTAAGCTCATATTAAACTAAACGTTTTGATAAAACTCCTTTGTAATCGACAAAAAGGGGAGAGGATTGAGAGAAATGAGTGATCCTTGCACTCAGCTCAACAATTTAAGCAATAATTATTATCACTTTATAGAGACCTGAAAAATTCATGGACGGAAAAAAGTCCCACTGGCGATGCTTTCGACCCGATGTGTGGTGGTCACTGGGCTATTGTTCAGTGCATATAATCATTTGTAAAGGCAATCATATCAAATAAATGATCAATACTCTTCTATATTAAACGTTCTAGATCTATGATACAAAATATCGTTGAATGAGAACTTTGTGAATCTCTTTTACAATTGTCAAATTTCCTTGTCAGAAAAAGAGCCTTATCTTTCTTCTGCCTGATCATCCTCGTTCAATCTTTTTTCCGCCATCGAAATTGATTTTTCTCACCTCCTATACTTCTAAAACCAAAATGGATATTTTTCCATGTCATCTATTTTTGACATTAAAACTAAAACTGGTTTTTCTTTCCTGGCAGGTTAACATAAACTGATTTCTTACCTTTCGTGATTCTAGCTTGATTCTGTCACTTGTCCTCGCCTAACACGTTCACTGAAGTCATCGGCCCAACTGACTTTAATAACCGTAAAAGTATTCATATGTATGAGATACAAATTGTTATATCTATATAGATAGCGAAAGCGTAAATTCACATAATACAATTAGGCTCTTTGACGATTCTATTATATTCTTTGTTATGAAGCTCACCAATTTATCAGTTATTCTTTGTTCCAGGTGAAAAAAAAGACAAGGAAAACTTTGAAAAGAATATGTGATAATCCGTTTGTGTGAAGTAAAACACGAAACCTTATACATGTAGTCTCAACTTAGTCTCAACTTGTTTGACAAAAGGTTAATTGGTTTCCCGAAACTGAAGAGAGGCTTCGAGCGTTAATTACAGACCTTAGAACTCTTTCCGGCGGAGATGGTGAAACGTCAACTCTACTTAATTTCTTTAGCTTACGATAACTAGTTTGCCCTGTAATCTAAAGCCAAATTTTAGTTTTTATCGCTAATGAGTTTTCCAGAATTCCGTGCTCTTATTATTTGCACATGCTCAACTTAACTTTATTAATTTTCACCGAGGCTGAATGATAGCTGCATTGGTTTGTCAAACAAAAGATGCGTCACTCGCCATGACTAGCAGTATCGGATACCAGAAAAAGTATCTGGTCTACTAATTTTCAGACTTTCAGACACAATAAACCGAAACAATATTGACAAACTTGGGTAAGTGGTATGACTATGTAAGTCACTTTGTCACCCAAAGTGACAGGCCAATAGTTGCCTAGTTATTGAGGAGTCGAATACAGCTACAAATTACGGTGTGTTGCTATATCGAGGCATCTGAGAGAAAAAGGCTTTTCAAAGAATGAATCTATTATGTTCTCTGTTGTTAAAAAAATACTTAGCGCGACCCTTTTATCATTGAGACAGCTGTGGCCGGAGATACGATAGGCAACCCTTGAAGTTGGACTCTCGACTGCGCTGAGATCTACTGCAACATACATTATTCAAAAAAAGTTTATAACGCAAGAAACTACCCGCAACTACTCCAATTATATATCTTACCATTAGCAAAAAAATTACAAAGAATTTAAAAGAAATAATGTAGCAGAAGGCGTAAAAGGGAGAGTTCGACTCTTACAAAGCGGTAACGTGGGAGGAGGGGGTGGAGGAATGCTAATTAATAAAAAAGGTAAGAAGATGCACAACGTACCGGACCAGATCCACATCGAAACCTGAACAACAAAAAGGATTTAAAATAGCAAGGATTTTCGAAATTATCAGGGAAAGTAACCAGTCGACTCTTTCGTCTGATGACACCAGCAGTAAGCCGTCGATCGCGAAACGTCGCAGTCTACAACCTAAGTGACCACATCGTGACCGGGAGTAAGGTATCATCGAGTTTGGATTCGAGTTCGAGTTCGAGTTGGACTTCGAGTTAGACTTCGAGTTGGACTTCGAGTTGGACTTCGAGTTGGACTTCGAGTTGGACTTCGAGTTAGGGTTCGAGTTAAAGTTGACTATAAAAATAAACCCCCCTCCCCCCAAAAAGAAATAGAGGGGTAGGGTAGGGTAGGTCCCGCAAAACCAGAGCCCGCCGAGATACTTACATTTTTCGAAGGACCGCTTGTGCTTATGGGAGGGCACAAACCAACGATAGTATGACAAGGAATATTTTTCCTTGAAATGTAAATGCTAACCATGATCCATGATGCTAACCAACGATCTCTCATGAAGAGAAAGGATTTGAATCAAAGCAGTGTCCATTTCTGTTAAGAAAGTGCAAGTGGCACATAAAGATACCTTGCATCTCAACTTTGGCCTAGCATTGTAAGGAAATATTTTGAGGCTTAGGTGCCCGAGGTCTTCAGTACGGTCCTAGGCCCCGTAATCGATACGGAACGACCAAAGCCTGCAAATAACGTGTTTATTATTTTTTTTCTCTACAGTATTATTTTCAAAGCAACTTTTGTGTTTAAATTTTAACAGGCCCTTTACAGCTAGACCATCACGTGACCTACTTTTCATAAAATTGTGGGCTATAAATTAAAGAATGCCGGAAATGGAAAAAGCATGTCAAAAATATCAAAATGGCCAAGTTTGAGGCCCCTGGGATTAAAGAATGACTTTTATGACGGTTTGTTGAAGAGAAAGACCTTGCTCTCCAGCAACATTTTCCATAGAAATCCTCTAAATTCTCCGAAAATTCATATTGTAGTATAAACTCACCCTTTAACACCAGGGGACTCAAAGTTGCCCATTTTGCCATTTTCGATATCCTCTTTCCACGTCTGGTATTATTCAAGTTATAGCCCAGCAAAGAGCCAATGCAAATGTGGCGTACGCGCGCGTTTGACATTTTGGTCCAAAATTGAGCTATCGGAATCCTTACTTGTTTGACTCTGTGTTAAATGTTTATATTTTACTTTGTTTTACGGTGCAACAAAGAGCTTGAAACGTTGGGAAAGTTGGAAATTTCGGAACGGTCCGTACTCGGGGTCCGGAAGGCGAAATCTAGACCGCAGGAGCGGCGAGATTCAGGAATGTAGAGAGGTAATTAAAATTATTTTTAATTCTGAATAATATGAAATCGTCTATTAGTAAATATATGGGCCATGATCCCAAATATGGACAATTTGTTATTATTCATTCGCAGTGACAAAAGGTACCACACATTGTTGAAAACCTATATCCCTGTTCTATATTTTAATGTGTCAGCAATTTTATTACTCAAACCACATGAAAAAAAAAAAAAAAAATCCTTTTATTGCCCCGAATTCCTGTTCTTCGCCCAGCTTGTACATCTCTTTGCTTATTAACATTAATAATAAATAATAATTATACATTATTATCAATTATATACTTGCGTTTTAATTATTAACTCGAAGTCCAACTCGAAGTCCAACTCGAACTCCAACTCGAACTCTAACTCGAATCCAAACTCGATGGTTCGGGATTCCCATCGTGACCCAAACGTTTATACATTTTGTTATTTATTGACCACCACGATGAGCAAAGCAACCTTTTATCCAGGCGATTTGTCATAAACTTGAAAAACGTGGGCCTTTTCAATCTTGACACCTTGCATTAAAAGCAGTCGGTTAGTGCGCACCCTTGGTGCATGAGGTCCCGAATTCGATCCCAGGATCTCACTTACTTGTTTCGACTTCTTTCCTTTCAGTGTAGCGTACGTAGCATTAAATATCCTTAAAACGGAGGACCGATGGAAAGAAGGGGGTAAATTGAGCGCACCGTCGGCTTCATTGTAGAATACCCACTGGAGGGTAGAGGAATTACCGACGTTAAATAAGGTGTCCATCCATACTTCCATCTCCTTTCTTCTGCTGTATTTCTTTTATGTTGGTCAACAGTTTTAAGTGGTTATTGCAACGTTTCATTTTACTTTTTGGACATTTTGGGTGTCATGAAATTACACCATTTTGCGTGACATAGCCCCTTTAAGTAACTAGTCTTCAGAGCTGGACACTGTAAACCGAAATCAACAAATCAACCGTGGCAAATCAAATCAAATGTTGGTTTTTGAGGAGAAGGGAAAACCGGAGTACCCTGAGAAATTAAAAAAACAGATCAAGTTACATCATGTGAGGCCGAGTCTGGGAATCGAACGCTGGTCACATAAGGGGGAGGGTTACTTATCGACCAATCCTTGCAGTGGTGGATCCAGGGGGAGGGTCGCGGGGGTACCGAACCGGATCTCCCCTTCCCTAACCGAATTTTTTTTTTACTACTTGTTTCAGTCTAAAATTCTCGCATCTGCAGGATCGCCTATTATTACTCAGCTGGTTGACTTATTTTTTGATGGAGAGCCATTCTATTTTGCCACTAATCTGAAAAACGTTTCTGTAGTGTTTTTCTGAGTCAAGGTTTGGACCCCCCTATCAAAAATTCCTGGATCCGCCCCTGCCCTGGCCCCTGAGGGTTGGTATGGCCAGAGTTTTGATCTCACGACTTCCCGCACAGTAGTCTGATGCTCAACCGATCATATCAATCTTAAAAAGACGCGTTGCCCTCCAGTGACGCGAGAACGATGAAAGAAATCTTCGTATTTTCCCGACTAAATGTCTTAGATCTGAACTTCAGCCAGCGGTACTTTGCCCGGCGGTATTCCATGACAAAAGTTAGCTATGTCGTGTAACGGGAAACAACGTGACCTGAAAAGAAAATGGCGGCTGAGCGTAAGGTGAGCTGTCTGTAGGAGAACACAGCGATGTTTTTCCTAATTGTATTGCTTTTGGAAAAAAAGTCAACACTAAAAAAATATATTTACGATTACCTTTAGGATCAGATCTTTAAAAGACGGATGGAACTTCACACAACGGTGTTTGCTACGGCCTTTTCGCCTTGTGGTAACTTTCTAGCAGCGTGTAACAACTTTGGACACATCGCTGTTTTTAGGTAGGGTACCTACTACTGTATACGCAGTCAAATCAAGTTCATTCCGCTTCTTTTGTTGTGCAACCTGTAAAGATAAGATATAATAATTTTCACATCGGGCAGTCAATTACACAATGTAGATCTAGCTAAACGGAAATTGCTGTTTATACGTACATACAGTGTAGATGGAACACGGAGGGTGCAAATTTCAGGTTGCAGGTCATTGTTTTCCCATAACTGAAACAACCCAAACCTTAACAAAACTGCTTACCGTAGGCTTAAACGTTATCTTAAGCATAGTGTTTAGGTCTAATGTTTGCATTAGTAAAGGTTTGGATTCTTTTAATACATGTAGCCATGGAGAAACAGTCACAAACCTGCAACCTGCAGTTTACAATCCCCACGTACAACATACATACTTAATTGACCACTCCCCATACGGGAGTTTCAGATCCATTGAAAGACAATCATTGAAACAACAGAACAGAACAACAACAACAACAACAACAACAACAATAACAACTGATAAGAATCCCATCTGACTGGAGACAAACCAGTTGGCTATTTAAAGTGCAGGGCGACGGGTCTTAAACATAGGCCTAGGGTTATCCAAATTGAGGGTTTTGGGTTACTTTCAAAAAGGTAAAACAGTGACCTGCCATGAGTGACCTATGGAATGTGACCTGTGTTTTAGACCCGCCGAGTGCAGGGCTCCGACAAATTGAATCAGGAACACTGTACCATGATGAGGATCAAATTCAAATAGTTGTTAGTCAGACCGTTTTATGAACCTGGGTGAACCGGTTCTCAAGTCCACACAGCCTGCACACTTTCAAAGGTACTTAAAATACATGACTAAATAAAATTATTTCAACCAATTGCTGTCTGAGGAAGAATGCTAGATGTACAAGAAAGCACATAGCATTTTGACACCGATCTGCCTACAGCCTACTGTATGACTTTTAAAAACTTTACATGTTAAGTTGCCTTATCCCTTTATGACAAGGGACAGTCTGTGAAGTTTTCATTGTTTCTCCAAAGACATCCAACCAGGTCAGAGCTGTACCAGGAAATTATAAATCTATAGCGGAGTGCTGTAACTACTGAATACCCTGACACTACGAGTCAGAATACAATGTCATTGGATTTTATTCTTATGCAATATGTGGCAGAGTTAATTAATTTAGCAGTTTTTTCAACTATTTTAAATGGATTGTAAAGGGTGGTGAATGATGTTCCCAAAATCTTGGCACTTGCAAACTTTTCATCTGATCTTGAAATCTTGACAGTCTTTGTGACAAGTATCAAAGTGTCAATTCTATTGCATTTATTTTGGTGTGAAGTCTTGCATGTTTTGGTCTCAGTCTTGGATTAGCAAACAAGGGTCTCGGTATCTCGCCGAGTCTTACATTTTACCATTCATCACCCCTATTGTGCTTCAAGTTGTGGGTTCCTTTGTAACTCATGTTTGTACTGTTTTCAGTGTCGTTGCTGCTCTGGCACCAGATACAACTTCACATAACAAAAGACCGTTGATACTTTTCCAAGGTGAACATTATTGTGCATGTTGGACTTTACAACCCTGTTAGTAATTTTGAACCAGCAAGCCATGATTCTATTATTGCATTGCTTCCGTGGGAAAAACGTCAGGATATATGTGCCTCTAAGACTTCATTTCCTGCATTTTGAGATCACAGTCAATGGAAAAATAGTCTGTGGAGTTTTTAACAGGCAGTGAAAGCTTAAGGCCTTTTGGTCCATATCACATTTTTTTACAACAATATTTGCTTGCATGGGGAATGTATCATAAAAATAAAAATAGACAGGAGTTTGGTCAAACTTTGCGCTTCATATATTGACAATTTCAAGGTCAATCTATTAAATACTGAAAAATGGCAATGAATGGTGCTAAAAAGGCTGGTTAAACAAAGAAAACACAGTCATATTAATTAGAAAAAGTTTAAAAAACCGGGGGAATATTAAGCAAAAACAGGAGGCTGGAAATACTGTATTTGCCGAAAAGGGGAGTTTTCCAGCCAAAACGGGAATGTTGGAATTAATCTGCATTAATCTTTGCTGAGATATAAAATTTAGTGGGTTTTTCACTACCACTGTGACATTGCTTGATGTGTTAAAGAGTGGTTGATATTTTTTTCTAAATGAAAAGATCTACAGTAAGTATTTTTGGCTTAATAGGAAAGGGATAGTCTGAATGGAAGCTTATGATTTACAGTAAGTACCAAGCAAGCACCAAGTCTTCTTTCATTTTTTTCGGTTTCAGGTCATAGTGGTCCAATTTACAGTCTTATATCTATAGACAGGTTTCTTATCAGGTAGAATTATTAATGAGTAAATACAAACAGTCTGTACAGTTTCACAGTGATTGTACATATACGTTGCCTATGACATTATTTCTTGTATAAATAAAAGATGTTGCAGTTACAACTGGCATTCCTCTTCTACATGTAGCAAGCCTGTGTGTTTGTAGTGCTGCTATACAGTCTGAAAGTACCTTCTGTGGGATCCTTGCTGTTCGGACACAATGCAGTTTTCAAAGGAGCTGAATGGACTTGTCAATCCCAAGGGCTTTAAGGTTTCTGTCCTACCTACATGTATGGGGAACATTTTTTCTCCTCCCACATCTTTCTAATGGCAATCCTTATCGTCATCATCAGCATTAATGTCATTGTCATCATCATTGCTTAAAAATGGACAGTTGGTCGTTGTGGCCACTTATTAATATTAAAACCCTTTGACACCTCTAACAACCCAGGACGTCCCCAGTTGAGGAGTAAAATAGTCTGGCGTTAGACAGAGTCTCACTCCCAGGGGTCACCATTATGCAAATGACCCATTGTGTTCATGTCTCTCTTTAGTGGAGGATCCTCTGAAATTCATGGATGGAGGTGGGATGAAATTCTTGATAAAACAGAGGTTAGAACTGCAATCCCTTATTCCAGTTGGCATGTTCATACAAATTCATGTACATGCATGTTCTTAACATGCAGTTTTAGACTTGGGGGCAACCCTAGGAAGAAAGTTCGAAATATGCTAATTGTCAATGGAGCAAAAGTTCAAGAAACTCAAAGGGAAACGATCAGCATAATTTTTGACTTTTCAGAAAGGTACAGAAGTAAATCCTCAGAATTCCCTACAAGGGAGAGCTTATGCTCAAACCATAATTCAAGTGCAAAATACACGCATTGCCTCTTGTGGGATACAACTAGCTACAACTCACGAGAGTGTCTAATTGGCGTAGGTGGGTGGGTTGTGGGTAATGGGTCGTGGGTTGTTGGTAGTGAGTCGTTGATCGTGGGTACCTAAACCTAACCTAACCCTAATCCTTTTTTTTTTTTATCAACGACTGGAAATTCTCGAAACAGACAAGACCTAAGACCTAAGACAAATTTGGACCGAGCACTGAGAGAGCTAATAGATATCTTTTTTTATCTTCAAACAAACACGACCCACGACCCACCACCCACCCACCCACCCGATTTAGCCACACCCCAACTCACAGTGAAGTGACTGGCTCCCAGTTCCAATTATTAGTAGAGCAGTGTGGCACAATAGACCATTTTCGAATTCTCACGGCTGGACTGGATCTACATGCAGCATGAAATGGAGGCTAATGCGCAGGGCAAATAATTTCACGCACAAAGTAACAAATTAAAATTTGCCCACATTAGCCTCCATTTCATGCTACATGTAGATCTAGTCCAGCCTTGAGAATTGAAAAATGGGATATTGCATCACATGGTTATGGGATGAAACCCTGTTTAATTAATGCTTTGATTTTTGTACAGTAGGCTTTTTTTGTACCTGCTTACATGTATTTAT
>NC_090890.1:46303972-46338972 GCF_036669925.1 Montipora capricornis | reverse complement strand
ATGCTCTTTCCCTTCCAAAGGAAACATCTTTTGGGTTAGGGATAGGGGTTAGACCCTATCTTGCAAAATATTCACAGCTATTTGACCCATAGACACCTCAAACACCCTAGGATATGCCCCCAGTTGATGCGGGAAATTGTCTGGAGTTAGACATAGTAAAATAACATTAAGTCTTACTACCAGGGGTCAATGGGTTAACAAATAATTATTATTAAATTCTCAACCTCGGATAATGCAATTCTCATGCTCTGATTGGTTCACTCAATCTCGGTTATCAGCTCATATACCTTTAGTTAGTTTGACCTTATAGACCCTATGCAAAAATGGCTGCCTTTAAATTATTCTTTTGTTCATATTCAAAATAGCCCAACTAACCGCGTTTTTGAGACCAAAATTCTAGTTGGTTCTAGTTAGTTGGGCTATTTTGAATATGAACAAAAGAATAATAATATTTAAGAGCAGCCATTTTTGCATAGGGTCTATATGTTAAAATAATGATGTGCTTTGCGTTGCTAAACTAAACTTTTTTTCGCTGGAAAGCAAATTTCTCTTGGTATAAAGCAAAAAAATAAAAAAGTTTTTGTGGAAACGTTGTATCAATTCCGAAGCTTAGAAGTACGCGAAAAGGTAAGAAACGCTTTTGTGATGAGCCTGTGTCTATCTGACAACCAGGTATTACACAACATCGCATCTTCATCAAGCTTTTTCGATTTCGCCTGGATTTTCTCGCTTTTTTCGCTCGTATTTCGTACTTCCAAACTTTTGGAGTTTATAAGGAATTTAATGAAACAATAAATTATTCCATTTGCACTTTTTGGATATGAGACTGGTTATAGCCAACTCGGCGCTACGTGCCTTGTTGGCTATTTACCATCTCACATCCAATGCGCACTCATGGAATAATTGTTAATTATTGCATGTCATAGTGTGCATTGAATAATCATTAATTTTACAAGTATGGTAAATAGCCAACAGTGCACACAGCACCGAGTTGGCTATAACTGGTCTCATATCCAACAAGCGCGAATGGAACAATCACATTCTGAGCACTTGGAAATTAGAACCAATCATTTTCCAGCTTGGCAACACTTGACACAATCAGTTTCCATATTAAAAGAGCTCATTATGATACATGAGCTGATAACTGAGATTCAGTGAACCAGCTGAAAATGTAATAATAATAATATAATTTTCATTGTTAAAAAATTAAACTAATCTTACTCTTGAAGGTTTGTGGTGGTGGTCCCTCACTGTCTATGTGGCATTTGCGGACCATGACTTGTACAAGTGTTCTACAAACATCATCCGTGCAACAAGCAGCTGTCTTCCATGATGACCTTGTAAGTTAAATTGCATCACTCGGGATGTGCCTTCACTGATTGATGTTTGCAGATCTGCTCACATATGTAGCTACATTTTGGGTCTGGCTAAAATTTAATTGTTTGGTTAAATTGTTTTGAAAAAGGCGTACATGTACATGAAACACTTTATTTAAGGTAGCTCAATAGGATGACTGTACAGTTGTGAACATTCCTTTCAGGGTAACTGGCCATTATTCAAAGACGTTTTTACAGTTACTGTAATTTTATTAGACCACATTACCGTCATGATGGCAAGGACACCCAATTTTTCTTGTCTTTGAGAACAGTGTCAAGTGAATAAAAGTTATTTGAAGTCTTCACAGTGTATCATCAACATGGTTTTCCCACAGTGTTACATGTAGGTCACAATATTCTTGTTGACCAATTTGAAAGGTCTCATTCTCGTAGTTAAGATCATAGTATTTTATAAGATGACATTTCGTGCAAGGTATACACATGGTGTATGCCTGCGTTCCTCCGCTCACATCATGGCTGGATCACTGGTCCAGCCAATAAATTATTGTACAGTAGTTTTCATCAATTAGAAAGTCGCCTGTCCTGCCAAGTACAAAATACAAGTACCAGTAATACAATTATGACTGGTGCAACTTCGCAGACAAACAACGCGGGCCAGTGATCCAGCCGTGCATTGGGGAGGAGGGTGTTAACTGAACTCCCAAAATTGCCTGGAAATTGAGCCTAACATTTGTACAGTAGTTGAAGCTGGTCTAAGTATAAACATTGTAACTTTTAATTTGTTTGCTCTAGATACTTTCAGCTGGTTCAGAGCCATCCATCTTTCATTGGCAGTTAAATGGTGACCTAAAATCACAAGTACCTTGCACTCCAAACTCTGTGTTTGCAATCGAAGTAAATGACAAGTCTCCAACAAATAAGGCAAGTCCAAGAAACAAAATAATGATGAACTAAAAATACCTTTGATTTCACTCACTCTTTCAAGTTTTATTAACATGTTGTTATGGTTTCATTTTAACCAGGTTCTTGTGGTTGGTGGAAGTTCAGCTAATATTGATGTCTTTACAAACTTTGGTTACAAAGCACTTTCTCTAAGATTTTCTCAATGAAATAAAATGTTGACTCAATTCTGGCTTTGTTCTTTAATTTCCCTAGTGAAAGGGGCTAATAATTTTTATCATGTTACATGTATTTTAGGGTGTTTAGGGAAAATCTTTCGTTGATCATGAGTTCAAAACTCGAAAATGATAATGTGAAATTCCTTTACTGATGAAAGTATCGTACGGTTACATAAATAAAACAAGATGATTCTGAGCAAAAACGACCTTTTTCTGAGCGATTTGCCATAAACTTGAAAGACGTTGGGCCAACTTTTTTCAAGATTACCCAAATGCAATGTTTCAATCTTGTCAATGCGTGCCTCTCTTTCCATTTCTTGTAGTTAGTAGTTATTGCAACGTTTCATTCTACTTTTCGGGCATTTTGGGTGTCATGAAATTACAACATTTTGCGTGACATAGCCTCCCTTACACAAAAGTTATAAAATAATGTTATTACGATTGTTGCTACAGTGTACGTGTATGTACTGTTTTATCAAGTTCTTTCCTTATATCTCTCTTTTGTTGCTGATGTTTAAATAAAAGCATGCTCCATACAGTTCTTTATTGTAACTTTTTACAAGTACAAGTTGAAGAAAGGCATTAAAACCTTGCATTTTACTATAATTATTTTCAAAATTTTGCAGTGACAATATTCAAAGGTTAGAAAACGTTTCCTAGAACCTTATTAAAATTATGAAGGGCATAGTTTACAGTTACTGTAGAATCTGATGATAGGAAACAGTCTTGTCATTTGTCTGCAAGCAAACAACATGGATGGTTGAAAGCTATTGTAAACTTTAATCCCTGCATCATAAAGCCTGGTTTTTACTAGCAACGCAAGCACAAACAGCTTATGCTAGTGAAAACGAATGTTGACATATAGCACGGCAACTGCCATTTTGTTCAAATGCTCAGACGCAGGGAATCTGGAACAAGACTTGGTGCTTTCATTGGCCAGATGCGACAAACTTCCTTTTGTTATCCTGCTTTTCGTTTTCACACAATGCAAGTGAACGCAAGGATATAGTTTAGAGGAAGCACAGGCTTGCATCACTAGTGAAAACCAGGGGTAACTCGGTGCTAGCAATCAGTTACATAGCATAATTGTTATGGAAGAATCTTTTTCTTCGTTATTTGCTGGGACAGATCCAGGAGTTTGGTCAAACCCCTGAACTGAAATGAAAATGTTTATACATGGATGTGGTTGGTGACAAGAAAGCGTGAGAGGACAAAGCATCCTAATTCCTGGTTTGAAGTACATGTACTGTACAGTAATTCAAAATGTCTGATCCTTCATTGACTAAAATCCTGTATCTGTCCCAGCCTTGACAAGAAACAGGTGATGAAGGTAAACCTCCCATTCAATGAGACAAAAAGAGTCACTTAATAATAAGTTAACAACAATCTTTTTCAATTTCAGATCTACTGTATACTGGTAATCTGCACAAAAATTATTTTATAGAGATTAAAATTTGCTATAATACCCACACAAACATGTATTTTATTATCTTGAGAACTTGACAGTTATCATACACATATACATGACGAAAGGCCATGTCGCTGCTACTAATTATTAAAATTATATTAAACAGTCTGTCAATAATCATTTCAAAGTGAGAATTTTACTTTTTACACTTACATGTACATAATTATAAAAGAATCAAAATGCGTTAATTTTAATTTCGTCTCCGGTTTTGTATACTCCATAAAATTACACGTAATAGTGTATTGCTTCTTGTGTTCATTGTTCCACTTCAGTCTTTTGTTAATCATGCAATTTCACCAATCCATGATTTCATTAATAACCATACAGCTTGCATTTGTAAACATCTTTGTCGGTGCATTCTCTTGTTCGGTCAAAGTAAATGAAACAACCATCTTTGCGCTGAAGCTTCTTGACGTAACCATTATGTGGCCAACGGTCCTGTAGAGAAAAACAGGGAATCAGAAATGTTATTGTGTTGTTTGTTAATTACCTGTGTGTGTTATTTTCGTTTATCATAAATGTATTCATCAGGTGAGACTTGCAGATTTTACTCGCTGATTGGAGGGCGAGTTACATGTACATGTGAATGGGTTAAAATAATACTTGCATCATTGATCACATTATTTTGAATGCAAGTTTTACAAATCAGAAATGAATATTGAGTAACTGACTGGCAATCTCGACCCCAGAGCTCTTCTCTTGACTGATGACAGAAAGAAGGGCTCTGGGGAACCCTGAAACAATGTGTCTTCTCACTGGTTTTCATGAAGAACAATGAAAAGCATCTCTGATTGGCACATTCATGCTAGCACGAGGAGCGAGCAGGCACTGTAATGTTCAAATAGCCAATTTTTGGCTATAACAACCGTACGGCGCATGTTCTCCTATGTAGGGTTTCCAGAGCCTTGGGTCGCTTTCCGAGGCTTTGGTAACGAGAATGGTAACAATGGCAACATCAATATCTTCATGCATAAGGTGGGTGAAAAGATCAGATTTTGAAATACCCTTTGAAATAAAATGTCAATAAAATAATGTCAATGCTTTGATGGACAAGCTGTTTCCATTAAACATGCACACCCCAAATTCCAATTGATGGTCCCCGTGGTGAATAACTTACTGGTTCTTTCCTCTTGACATCACGGTATTCAATGGCATCTCTGTAACCAGCAATTTGAAACCTGTAAGCTGAAAATGAGTTCAAAATAATTGCTGATTCTGTACACAAAATTCCTTGGGACAGTCAACAAAAACATCACGAAAATATGAAAAAAACAAACAACATTTGCATGCATGTTTAGCTGTACTTAGTCTAAGTACAGCAATTATGACCTTAATGTTGCAACTACTGGGATATATTCACTGCCTCCCTTCCTCATCATACATGGTTGTTAAAAGCAAACAGGTATGCAACCAGTTCAGAGTACTGTGAATGCAGACAATTCAACATTGTTTGGGCAGGGGTCAGGGAGAGTGACCTACACTGTAGATTAATCTGACAAAAGTATCATGTGAAAGCCATACCAGTGATGATCTATGACGACATTAATTTTTTTCACTTTTAAAAAATAAAATGTTGGTGGACGCCAGCCAAAAGTTTCCACGAGAAATTTAACTACCGCAACAAGAACAGGTCCAATTTGTCAGGGAAACATTAGATTGATGTCCACCTAAATATTACTTTCGAAATGTGAAAAATATTGTTGAGGGGCATGTGGGACTGATAACCACCGTGATGACCCAGCGTTACTTCTTGTCCCCAAATCCCTCTTCTTTTGCTTAGCACCAAGAACATGGAGTCTGACCACAGCCAAAAATAATTATGTGCAGTGACTGTCGCAGTTCTGTAATGGCATAATGTTTAACCGATGATGGCTGTTAATGTTTCAAATTTCTGAGAATGTGCAGAAGAGCTGGAAGTAAATGATTCCTGGATTGCCTGCTTTGGCTGTGACCAGAGTCCATTTTCTTGGCACTGACCAAAAGAAAAGAGAACTTTGGGGACGAGAATGAATGACCCTGTAGAGGATGTAGATCACTGCAAGTTATTATGAAAGCCATAATGCATGTAACTTCAATGATCTGCATCTTATTTTGATTCTCTCTGAGGGTCAAATATTAGGCATGCACCGGTGCGTGCTCAGTTGGTTGAGATCGGGCTGCCATGCGGGAGGTTGTGAGTTCGACTCCGGCTGGACCAACACTTGGGGTCGTAAAATAACTAAAGAGAAAGTGCTGCAGCCTTTGCAATTACATCCGCAAATTGTTAAGACTTTCAAGTCTTCTCGGTTAAGGACTATAATCCGAAAGCCTCGTCCCACAACCCTTGAATGTTCACAACCCAGTGGGACGTAAAAGAACCCACACGCTATTCGTAAAGAGTAGGGCATGGGGCTCCCGGTGTTGTGGTCAGGCCGCATTTCATTCACTCATGTGCTGCGTGAGTTTGCTAATGGACTGATAGCAGCTGCCAGCAGCACCTATATATGCTGACCTCCAATCTCAGTCATAGATTCCTTGCTTGTAATAGAAAATGTGCTATATAAATTCATTACCATTACCATAGGCTTTCGTTTATTAACTTTTATCATTACATGTATCTACTGTGAGTTTAATGGTAGAACACTGCACCAGTATAGCAAAGGTCAGGGTTCAAATCCCATTCATTGAAGCTGAATAAGTTGGTCACATGCACCCCTCAATGACACTTTTTCATACTTCAAAAGTAAAATTTAGGTGGACGACATGTTCCCATGACCAATTCAACTTGCTGCCAAGAGAACAGGATTGTCATCATGGAAATATTTGATTGATGTCCACAAAATTATTAACTTTTAAGGCTGCTTTTCACTAGCGACGGAGTCGGATTCATAAGAGCGCTTATGACCTCGTGAAAATCAAAGAGCAGAGTTGTAAGCGGAATCATAAGCTCGCGGAATCAGAGTTAGAACAATCAGAATGTTCCCATTTTCTTCCGACTCTGCTCATGACTGACCGTCGCTTGTGATCCAGCAAAAACTAGATTGCAGGGCTCGAAATTAACGAAAAAATCCAGTCGCATTTTGCGATAAGATACGAAAATTTAGTAGCAATTTAGTAAATTTTAGTCGCAAAATCGCCGCGCTGCATTGTCTTGTCAGCGGTTTAGCAGAAAAATATGAGCCCGCAGTACTTGTGTGTAAAGAAACTGCTGAAAATGGCGAATGATCGAAGGAATGGAGCTGTGCACGTAACATCGCAGCTAAATTACTATACAATTACGCTACCTTCAGAGAAAATTCATAGCGAGAAACAAAATAATTTTGTCATTTATTTATTTGTTTATTTTAGCAAAAGTAGCAGCAAAGTGGCAACTGCTAACCCTTTTGTTTCGAAAGAACGAAGGTGACAACAAGTCGCAAATTTGCGACTTCTCCAGATATTTTAGTCGCAAAGGGAAAAATTTAGTCGCAAATGCGACTGTATTGGTCGCAATTTCGAGCCCTGGATTGTTGGAGTAGGAAGCAGAAGAGGAAGAACCAACCAATCATGATGCTTGGAATCGAGCATTGTGATTTATTTGTTCTTCCACTTCTGCTTAATTTAACTTAATTTAGTTTAATTTAGTTTAATTTATTAGCTTTGGAGAGTACAATGACATACCCAAAAATGAAAATACAAATAGATACATGGAGAGGAATACCGCAACAGCTATTAGGCCAATTACTGGGGACCCGCTTCTGACTCCGACTCCGCTTCCGGACCTGCTTCTTACTCGGACAATGCAGTTTTCCCTAGATCATAAGTCACGGAGTCATAAGCGGAATCGGTATTCTATATACGTTCGACTCCAACACTTCGATTTTCACTACATCGTAATGCTCTGCGCTTAAGACTGATTATGACTCCAACTCCTTTGCTAGTTAAAACCAGCCTTTAGTTTCCAAATATGAAGAAAATATTGTTGAGGGACAAGTGTAACTGATAAACCCTGTAATAAATGAGCAGGCATGTTTTGTCGGATTCCGAAAACCATGAGGCAAAGTACCGTGATTTTAGACCCGCTAAAACACGACATGCGAGTTTATTAAAAAACATTCCACAAAAAGCGTGTCCCTCTGGAGTCCAGACAATAGTACAAAATGCGTGAGGAAGATACAAATTAAAACAAGCTGGCCTTTATATATTCCAACTCAATCCAATTCATTTATATAGGAGCATTTCAGTTAACAACTAACTCCAGCCCTTCAGGAATATCCCACTAATTCAACGAAAGGCATCCTACCTTCTTCAACCTCTTCACTCCATCGCTTTGGTCTTGAAACAGACTTAGGTCTGGTCGGTTGAGCAACGGGTGAAACTTCAGTGTGGATAGACGCCATATTAAATTAATGGTAGATCCTGAAACAAAGATAAGTGAAAGTCAGCTGTAAACACTACTATCCCGAAGAAAGTTTACCACTTAAATATGGAAATCTGAATCGAAGCTTCTGTATAAACCCACACGTAATTTTTGAGGCAAGATTAACTTTTTGAATCGTGGGAATAGCGTTTTGTCGACGACCCTCAATCCACGTTGGAATGCCACCACAGTAACGGTGTTTTAGGAATCTTCACCGGAAAATGGTAGACAAAAACTTAAAGCTACTCACCTCAACGGCTTCTCTCTGTACAATATCCTAGAAACGATAAAATTTTCCAATGATAAACTGTTTGAAAACTGTTTAGCTTTCGCTATGCAACAGTTGCCTGTTGCCATCTGATTGGCTTAGATGCAGTAACTATGACAACTAAAGAAAACAGTGAATAATCTTGAGCCGGCGGTAACTAATGGTGGTGCAGCAACCTGCAGGAATTTCATCCGTGTAAACCTCAGGAAAAGTTCAAAGAAACATGGCGGATAGAAGACACAACGATGGATTTCCTTTTAATGGCTTGCATTTATACTTTTTGTTTCGTAGTAATATCTTACGTCGTTATTGCTGGAAAATATGAGTATCATCGTTATGGTTGGATCGGACTGCTGCGTCGATACTTGTTTGTAGTAAGCCTTATCTTTGTAAATATTGTATTGACATCCCTCTTATTTCATTCGGGGTCAACCTCTGCATGTTTTTAGAATTAAAAAAAGAATGTTAAAATGCTCCGTTAACATTTTTAGGTCATCGTATTCACAAGATCTGTTTTTGAAAAATGCATTCCTGTAGCTATAACTCGTGGAATAAGCAACGCCACCAATTACGTTCTGTTTACAAGGTATGTTTTGCCCGTTACCAGTCAAAAACACGGTTAATTAACAATTAGACCGGTTATTGACCTGATGGCGAAGGGTCTAATTGTTTTAGTATCACCCAACTAGTCGGACAGAAAAGGCAATAATAAAGTTAGCAAATGCAAGTTGAAAAAATATTTATTTGGGAATAAAATGAAAGAAACCGTAACGCTTTTCGCTACTCGAGGACTATTACTGATAGTGGCTTAAAGGCTACCAAGAATTTGTGTGGAAACAGTGATGGAAAAGAAAGGAATACCCAAGTGTCAGCAAAATGACCCCACCCTTCTGAAAGTACACTGTAGTTGTCCCCTGCTCCCAGTAGAAAATGCCAGTGGTAGTGTCACGTCAGTCACGGTTCACTGAGTACATGAATTTCTTCTGAAAGTCTGAACAAACTCTCGGTCAAGTTGTGTAAAATAATCTTAGTAATTTGGACCCAGTCTGACCCTCAGGGTTGAGTCTGGCAGTCCCTTTTATAATAAGAAAATATCATCAAAGGGTGTGTGTGTTGAGGGGGGAAGTTAATATTATTTTTAGCACAATTTCAGTTGTTTTAAGTCAAGACTTAACAATCTATTGAAAACCACAAAACGTTTGTGTTTCAGTGCATAATTTCTTTTTTAATGTTTGAAATGAGATGAGCTGATTCTTTGGCAGTGTTACTACAATGTGAGAAAATGGTACTGATTGATGATCATATTTGCCAGTCAATCAGATTTGAATCGCAACTGCATCGTACAGATTTGTATAAAAGTGCTGGTGGTGCCAGACAATCACTTTACATTCACACCAGTCCTGACTAGCAAGTCAAAAAGGAAATTGTTCAAGAAAACTGTATTCTGTTGGCTTGCTGTTAAGTCTGCCTAATTGTGTCTCATTTTGAAGCTGTGAGAAGACACCGTGAGATTCATGGCAGATTTGAGAGGTCTGTCACTCAACCAGCAGAAAATTGAGTGTACATGATTGTATAGTAAAACAACTTACCCTTTGCTACCTGTTTTCTTCAATTTTCTTTCAGAAATCCCTGTATCCAGTTATTATATGGCTTCATTATCACTGGTGGAACAGCTGTTTTCACGTTTGAAGTTATACCTTATTTCAGTAGCATTAATGCATTTATTATTGTTGAATGTATGCTGATATTCATCAATCTGTCCCTATTCTTCATTTGTTCCTCGAGAGAGCCTGGAGTAATAACGGCGTCACTCCATTCCGAGCTTATGGAAGAGTATGCCTTTGATGGTTTGTATTACGCAGCCCAAGAATGCTACACATGCAAGTTTATGAAGCCAGCAAGATCAAAACACTGCTGTGAGTAGTAACCTGCCAGTTTTAGTGCTCTCAACCCAGGCAAATATATATATTTTTTCATGCTTGTGTTAATCTCAGATAGCAATGATTATTTCCACGTGAAATCTCATTATTAAATATTGCCACTAAAGGAATTTCTTCAGTCCTTTATTTGCACATTTTGCCCATTTTCTACTAACGACTGCAATCGCGGGCTTTTAAACTTGGTAAGAAAACCGCACACAAACCGGCAGAAAGCACTTATTCAATATTTCTCCCATGTGAATTCCACAAATTAATGTTGCAGTTACTCCTTACCTCCCGGCCCCTCCCCCTGTCCAATGTTGATTTGAAAAGTTTTGATTTCCAGGTAAGGGGGGGAGGGGGGGGGGGTGGGGTGGGGGTTTGAAATACACTGTACTGTATGATCAATTGTTTGTTAACAACTGAAAGTGCTTGGAAGGGTAATTTTCTTAAGAGTTTTGTCCATGATATCGATTGTGGCTTATTATTACATGTACATGTATGTGCCGCATTTAGAACAAATTGGAGGAATTGGATACATATTATGTTTAAATTGGAAGGAGACAGTGGCTACACTAGCAGATGTTGAGGAGTTCACTCTGCAAAGAGCAAAATAATTGTTTACAAATTCATGAAGCAAGAGGATGGTTATTTGTTTCCTTCTTCCGTGAGCAGGAAGTGAGCAATAGATAGACTGAGTGTAGTTTAATATGCCATACGAAATGATTTTTTTCACAAAATTGTTTGTATTGTATATTTCAAGTAGTAATGATTTGATTTATATTTTCTCATAGCTATTTGCAATTTATGCGTCAGCCGCTTTGATCATCACTGTTCCTGGGTGAACAACTGCATCGGAAAGAAAAACTACAAGTTCTTTTTGGCCTTCATTACAAGTACAGCTGTTCTTTGCTTGTACACAACTTTTGTGCTCGTGGTTGTGTTCGCTTACATCGTGATGTCTGAAGGCTTAGCAACCATGAAATATGTAGATGATCATGGACAACATTATTTCGTTGGAATTAGAATTATTACACAGGTAAATTTTGTTTTGTTCAGAATTCATTTTGTTAAAATTAGAAAACCGGCCACAATGAATGGTGGTCAGCAAACACGTTCAAGTGGGATTAAATCTGTGAGAGATGAAAGGAGTTTAAATTTAAGAAAATTGCCAGTTGAGATTGGGAAAAAACCGAGTAAATGAAATTGCATCAAAAAATTACATTATTGATACATCAACATAAAATGCACGAAGAAAAAAAAAAATAATGTCTCTTCGGCCACAGACATTAGGCAACTACATATGACAGACTGTTGCGAAAATATCATTTTGATTCGGTACGTTTCCCCGTTGTCATCGAGGCCAAAAGCTCCCGAAACCGCACCCGTTGGTGAAAGGGCTCTAAAACCCGGAATCCGGAATCACAGGTCATTGTTTTACCAATACAGAGAGTAAAAACTATCCTAAACATTCACAAAAGCTAACCTTAGGCCTAAAAACGTTTGTTTAGGCCTAATTAGGCCCAAGGTTAGCTTTTATGAATGTTTAGGATATTTTTTACTCTCTGTATTGGTAAAACAATGACCTGTGATTCCGGATTCCGGATTCCGGATTCAGGATTCCTGGTTTTACGGTTGCCCAAGTTTTCTCGGATAAAGTCCGTAAACCGTAGGCCCCTCTCAACCCTTGTTCATAAAACTCTGTGGGGCGTTAAAGATCTCACGCGCTATTCGATAAGAGTAGTGTGGTCTGACCTTAATTCTCCAGCACAATATGGCCGGCTTGGCATTGATATCTCAAAAAGTAAAAGTGTATGAGCCCGTGTAAACAAAAATAGCCGTTAGTCAAAAGGGAGTTTGTCGAGTGCTCGTCATGTACAGTATGGGGCCCAGTTCTCGGCCACAAAAAATGTAAACTCGATTTCTCAGAATAAACAACGCTTTATCACCATCAGGGCTTGTGTTTGATATTTCGACCACAAAGTATCCTTAACGAGCTTTGTTTCACGTTAGAAAAGGAAGTTTTTTGCACACCTAGTTTTTCTCTTAATTGCTCCATGGCAAGCGAGGCTCAAAAAGGAGTTGGGTATTTCAAAACGGGGTCCAGTAAGTCAGAACTCATAGTTTTAATTCTTATCTACTGTCAGAACATGCCACCCCATTACAGCTTTACTTTTACAAATGACTAAGTGGCTCATTTGGGCCTCCTATATGGATAAAATATAAACTTGAATTAGACCAAGGCATGTAATTCGAGTAGCCGTAAAAAAACACGTTTTCGTGGAAACCAAATTCACCTACCTTCATGTCACCTCGACTTTCTCACAGTATATAGTAGCTGTAACCTCAAAACTCGGCAGGACGAAAGACAAGGAATCAAGCTACCTTTGGAAGCAATTGCTTTTTATTTCATATTCATTTGTGGCGCAAATAATAAACGTTGAACAAAAAGTCGCCGAGAACTGGGCCCCTTACTGTACATGTGGAACTAAACACTGATACAGAAGTCAAAACCAGCCAGCGCCTGTACCTGCGCACCTGTGGCTCATCGGGATGCCATGCGGGAGGTCGTGAGGTCGACTCCGGCCAACCTCGTTCCCAGGGTTCTCTCCTACTCGTCTCTCTCTCTCGCTCCGGTGGACGAGTAGGAGAGAATCCTGGAAACGAGGGTGGACTCAAGCCGGACTATTACACTTAGGGTCTTTAATTTGCTGCTTTTGAAATGACATCTGCAAATGGTTAGACTCTCTAGTCTTCTCGCATAAGAACGATAAACGATAAACTGTAGGCGCCATCTCTTTAATGTTCATAACGTTGTGGGACGTAAAAAGTAACCACACGCTATTCGCAAAGAGTAGGGCATGTATCGTATAAACTCTTGTTCTTAGGCCATTGTAGCTTGATAAAGAAAATAACACAAACAGCGGTGATAAACATTGTATTCCAACGCATTATCATGTCTAGACACGTACTGCTGCAGATCATTTTTCTCAGTCTAGGCCATGTAGTTCCCGCTGTTGTCGTCTCTCTTCCGTGGTGTATCATGTTTGGGAGGGTAAATGCTCGGAGATAGCTACATCAAACTACACTAAAATCCGACCGTAAATAATAGATGATATTGCATGGCCGCGCGGAGAAACGAAATTTCTCTTCTCGTGTTGAAAAATATTTCATAAGTGAGCGACGCGAAATGAGATATTTTTATACACGAGGAGAGAAATTTCGTATCTCCAAGCGGCCATTTAGTATTCTATTTATTGTATAAACGCCAGTGACTCGTGGGTGCACATTTTCCCGCGCTTTGTGTCTTCTACGTGTAATCACTTCCAGTTTTGATTGGTTTACTGGATTGTCTCCGTCCTTTTTGATTAGCCAAAGTAATTACTTTGGTTTCGGTTTTGCGACACTCGATTGAAACTCGCTCTAATAAAAAAGTATTTATACACGCTCATCTTTCAGATACCATTACCATAAGACCTGTCAAATTTTCTTTATCTTCTTTACTTTTTAGTATTTGTTGGTTCGCTATCCTTTGCTCGCCATTCTCTTTCTGACAGTCCTCTTATTTGGTTTGGCAACGTCTGGATTTTCATTATTTCACTGCTACCTTGTTTTGACAAATCAAACTACAAATGAACTCTACAAGCGATTTTTCTCCACGAAAAATAGCACAAAGGTACGTCGTCCATCGGGGAAAATGACCGAGAAAGTAAACCACGCATCCCTTCAAGCTTCACAACGAAGGTTGGGTAGGAGAACTGTTTTATCAAGAGCCTTGACGGATGGGGCAGAAACATGGAATATCTCCCGAAGGACAAGCACGCCATACTACCAGGGTGTGTGGAGAAATATTGTGGAAGTGTTTCGTTAATAGAGCGCTTTTCGTTTGAGCGTGAAACCAAAGTAATTGTTTTTTACCATACAAGACGTAGTGATAGGCTCAAAAAACCTCGCGGTACCTCATATAACAACTAAGAAAAACCATTTGAGACCCTGGATTTCCGCCCCGTTGCTATTGCGTTTGTTGGGATTGGCTTGTTTGATCAGTGGCCCCGGTTGGACTTATTTGGTCTATGAAATTAATAGACCTTTTTGCAGAAACAGCGGCCATTTTGATTTCTATATCGTTTCAATAGCTATTATGGGATGCCCAGGGGCAAATACATATAAATTTGCCACCCTCCGCTCCCCCCCCCCCCCCCCCCCGATCCCATAATGTCTTTCGAGACAGGATAAATCAAAATGGCCGCCGTATCTGCAAAAAGGTCTATTTCTACCGACACCCATGTAATAGCAAGTCTATTTAGCGTTGAGACACTAACTGGGGACAGAAGTTAAATCAAATCAAAGTAATTAGCACATGCCAAATCATAGGTTGTTTTTTTTTAGGAGAGGGGAAAACCGGAGTACCCGGAGAAAAGCCTCTCGGTGCAGAGTAGAGAACCAACGAACTCAGCCCACATGTGAAGCCCAAGTCTGGGAATCGAACCCGGGCCACATTTGTTGGAGACGTTTGCTCTGAGCACTGAGTCTTCCCTGCTCCCTTTGAATTTCGGTTCGGAAGGAGTGAAGGCCAGTTTATAAAGCCGGGTGCAATCAGCTATCAAAACCTAAGCAAAACTGCAGGCAGCTGCAGGTGTTTATGGCCGCCAAATGTTACATTCTATGTCGTGTTGTATGAGAGGTAGAACAAACGAGTGCGAGGAAGTCAGGCATCCACTGTGAAAAACTAAAAAAACAAACATTGGCTGTCAAATAATTTATTACGTATCTTGCTACTGATACCGAATTGTATTAAGAAGTTCGTTCGTTTTTAATTAGGATCTTTTCTATTGATTCATATTTCCCCTAGTTACAAAATCAAGTAAAAATTCTCTTCTGATAATTACAATCATTGTTACGTATACTTTTTCTTTAAGAAAATTATATCTTACACAAAGACAGGAAGTCAAAAATCTCCCTCGGGAGTGATCGTTTTTTCATATTTTGAACAACTTCTTTTTCAAATATTGTGAACTTGGCCAATCAATGTGCGTTGTCTCCGATTACATCACGCAGTTATGAGTTATTTTTCGTCTCTCTTTCAATTATTGTTAACTTGGTTAATCAATGTGCGTACATTCCAGATTCATAATTTTCGGGGAAGATAGCTATGGAAAAAACCATCACTCAAACTTGTTGGACGGTCTAAGACATGGGCTCTTGACAAGTACCTCTGGACTCTAAGGCGGGTTAAATATTGTTTCATACGAAGTTCAACTTTGGTGCAACAATGGTATGCTGCTTACTTGTGTGCCAAATGACTGGGCGATTGAGAGTTGCCTAATCAACTGAGCTGCAATTTTAAGGCTTTTTTGTACAAAAAAGGGAAATTATTTGGTACGAGACTAAAACTTTTAGAAGTAAAGATCGCCTTCAAGGAAAGGTTTCATTTTATCTGCATTTTCTTGCCTGGGATCCGTTTCTCGGAAGTCCAAAAAACTTTTCGGGCCTTTTCGGGTGGCACAATTTTGTTTGTATGTCAAGAACAGAGAGGTTTTGAGTTCCTAAAGTTCACTGCTATTTGGCTCTTTGTTATCTTAAAAACATGTTAAAAGAAACAAAACAAGCAGGTGGAAGTTTCCAAAATGGCTTTTCGGGACTTAGACGATCGAGAAACGGGCCCCGACCCTGCACGGTTACTGCAAAGAACACGACAATCAATTGGACGAAAAAGGAGAACGCGGTTCGCCCGTTCCCCTTCTTCGCGCTTTCATTCGCCCACGCACGCTTGTTGACTCGTGGTAATCTCTGTGACCCGCAGGAACGCACAACCTCAACTTTCTTCGTCTTCTGGCCACTTTGCAAATTATCTTAAAGATGGTGTCTACTAATTCAAAAGTATTTTTGCCCCGGTTTATGATTATGTAGGAAATAAAGATCTTAACAAGTGTTACTGAAATCCAAAAAGAAAATTGGGGGGGGGGGGGGAGGGTAATTACGCATTTTTCCAAAGATGATTGATGAATAATGTTTGTAAAAAGCTTTAAAATACAAAGCAACGTATGGCGTTCTTTCTCAAATTGAAGCTTAATTATCTGTCAAAAAATGCATGGTTACCCAATTTTCTTTTTGGATACCAAGAGTGCTTACTAAGATCTATTTTCTCCGGATAGTTTTAAACCGCGCAAAAATATCACTGTATTAGTAAGCATCACCGTTAGGAAACCCGAGTATCTCGAAATGCGCAGAACGTATGCGCAATAACACTAATAGCAGGCACCGTCCTTAAAAAGGAGTAAAGTAAGCCAACAGGACAGACAAGCGATGGACAAATCTGATGAACTCTACAGATAAAAAGAAAAAACTCGATTCGAACCTCACCGGCCATCGTTTATCCTCATTTCCTGACTTGCGCTCAGTGCAATTTGTCAAAACGTCAGTCCATAAATGCAAGACTTCACGGAGACAAACATATGCTACTTGAATTTTTAAGATTATTTCTTTATGAAATCAAACCTATTTCCCAGTTCCCCTAAAGAGTTTAAGTATCGAAAGACAAATGTAAAGCAATTCTTGCTTGTTTAATAGTAGTCCCTCAAAAGCCTTTAGGGTTCCCACATGAGCACCTTAAAACAGTTCGTTACTTGCGCTTGTGCGCCCCACAAGAACATCTCCTCTAGCGATGGGGCTTTGCTTTTTCTGGAAGACTTTAAATCGCTTTTTTTCAGGGAAAATCTCGTCATACAGATCATCAGTTCGATCAACAAGTTTCTCGAGTCTATTTTCGAGCTCAGAGACATTGTCCACGCGCAAACCCGTGATGGTGATCGAGCGTGACTTGTCTTGAAATGCATCGACGGCCTTGATTCGGGCTGCGGCAGTGTCCCACAGCACCCTTCCCCGACTATGCGGTCTCCTCGTCTTTCCTATGCCTGACCAAAGCTTGAATCGCTCGATGATGAAGTCGACGATCTCGTGCTCGTTAGACTGTTTGTCATTGTCATGTTTGACGACCCAAAAGGCATCGATCACGATGGACAAGAACATGTTGATGAGGACGAACGACATGATGAACATGAAACCAAAGAAGAATATTGGACCAAAGATACGGTTTGTGTCGCGCAATTCAGGGAACGTCGTCCGGCCAAGCATGACGCTCAAAAGGGAGGTTAGCGAAGCCGAAATATTACGGTAGTTCGACAGCGACGAACCGAAAACCAGAGCCGCGACTAAAGTGAATGCTACAAAGACGATTCCCCAGACGATACTGAACATGAGCAGTGGATAGTAAGCGTACTTGAGCGTGGAGGAAAGAAGCGAAAAACGCTTGTTAAACCGCAGGAGTTTGTTGAGTTTGATATTCGCCAGCAGTACTATAATAGCCAAGTTGAATGTATAGGTATCATCCCAATATGCTGCGAACTGAAAGCTCTTAAACTGGAACGGAGCATGCCTGACCTCGTCCAGGACGTCGCGGTAATTGAGCGCGCGGTAAACGTACATTGCTATGGCTGTGAAGGTGAACGCGACAATTCCAAACTCCACACAGTTCCAGAACTCTTTAACGTAAGCCTGGACGCCTGTTTTGTAAATGTTCTTGATTTCGCGATACGTGAAAAATAGGATGAATGACACAAATAAGGCATAAATGGTGAAGACAAAGAATATAATAGAAGATGTATAATCGTACAGGCGAATGGTCTGGATGCTGGAGTGAGGTATAACGGAGCCAATGGCGGGAAACTCTGCCACAAGTGTCACCACGGAAAACAGATTGGTTTGCGCGTTATAAATGGTAAATTCGGTCAATATGGCGCGGGTATGGCGTTCGACCCAGAGATGTTTCTCAAGAAACTCGATGCGGTCAAGGTTATCCATTCCCGGCTCAAGCACAATGACGTATCTGTTAAAAATAAATGTTAAGAGTCAGCTATCGAAGAAATAAACCTACTACTTCTTTTCCCTCGTTCGTCGGCCATCATCATGCTCGACATCATGTCTATCGGCATCATGTCATCGTTATCACTGTCATGTAAAAAAAAGCGTTCTTTGGTTAAGAAAAATTTAAAAACGTTTAACTTTCGGCTTCCAGACTTAAGCCTTTAAAACCTAAGATGTAACCAGAGAACGCTTTTTTACATGAATATGCTTCCAAAACCTAGTTACTCTTCTATTTTTAATTATCATTGTCGTTGTCATCAGCGAAAAATGGATTTATTAATAATGAAATCTCTACATTTCCGTACCATTACTAATGCACGTGCCCATGTAATAGCCCATTTGCGAGTTACTACATGCCTCAGTTTCAAAGCGAGTCCTGGTGCACAACCATTCAAATGTAAATGAGTTGGGTATTCTTATGCAAATCAAACTCATTTTCCTTACAATAGTTGTGCACCAAGACTCGCTTCGAAACCGAGACAAACAGCAACTCGGAAATGACCTATTGATGTTTAAATCAATTCTGGAACATACCCTCCTCCACTGTACGTGTTCAGCGTTGCCCAAAAGGGATACCCATCCAATTGGGAGCCACTCTGGTGTCGCCACATCATGTCGTCCCAATCTATTCTTGTGTGGTACGTTGTAACGTTCTGCCAGCCCTCAGTATAATCATTCTCGTCGTCTTTAGTGATAAAGTAGTCTCCATAACAATTTCTGGTTATGCCATATACTTCGGATGGGACTCGGCACGATTCTGCAAAATCACACAAGTGAACTAAAGCAATCAGCGATAGCCACTGATAATGATTGAGTGGGGTCTGGGTATAGGAAAGGGATTGTGCCCCCTTTCTTACCCAGCCCCCTGCAAATCACGCCCCCTGTCTATGATTCGCTATAACGCAATGTGCGCATTTTCGAACTTCTCAAGTTTCAAAAAGCCCTCTTCGTTTCGCTCTTTTTCCACTTTCGTCAAAACCCACCCTCCCCTAATAATAGTCCATTTTACAGTTGTGTGCTTAGTTACCTGGCCTATGAATGCAAGTGAGGCTGGAGTTGACCTAGTTTTGAAAGAAACCTCACTGCTTTTCTTATGTAAATTCTTACTAATTAATTAGCATGACAACAACAACATCATTAACATAAGAAAAGGAGGGAGGTCTGTATCATAACATGGTCAACACCAGTCTCACTTCCATTTAAAGGCTAGGTAACTAAGCACACAACTGTAAAGAGGTCTATTCATCATGTCATGTGAAGTTCCATCTCCTGGGGAGGTAGGAGGTCATGTGATACTTTCTCCGGCATTTGCCATAGTCTTGGAGCAGAAGTACGTGGTGGGGGCCCAGCTCCCTTCCACGGAGAATGCCATTTGCGGAGCCTGCCTACGTTATGCCTAAAAGACATCTCGGTCCTCGCAGTAATAACTGACTGTGCTATTTGAACGCCAACCGTTGATTCCTACAACGAATTCTTCCGCCTTCCGATTTGCTATTTCACCGGCGCTAGCTAGAGATGATATTCTAGTTGCTGAAGAATAGCTGACGTCTCGCTTGCTGCCAGGAGGCAGGTGTTCTCTTTCAGTCGATAATTCTAAATCCGGGAACCACACTCTAAGAGCTCGCATAAGCAACCTCAAGCTGCCCTAAAGATATAGTCACTGACTGACCGACAGAAGCATTCAGTACTTATTATTAACTGATCATGATTACACAGTAAAAAATTTAAATAAATAAAGCTAACCTCTTTTGATCCGGATCATTCTCATTCTGGCTCCTCCCACCATCATACTGGAACCATCTGCCATGAAACCATCTCGCTTTCTTGATTGACCATTGTACCATTCTGTAGGAAACAAACCTGGTAACAGGTCGTGGCGGGGCCAGTTCCAGAACTCTTTCACATTACAGATCTGTTCGAGTAAAAAGCAGAGCTAAGTAAATGCTTTTGGTATTCAAAAAGAAAATTGGGGGTAATCACGCATTTTTCAGAGTGAATTAAGCTTCAATTTGGAAAAGAACGTCATACATTGCTTTGTATTTTAGAGCTTTTTACGAATATTTTTGATTAATTAAAAATGCGCGATTACCCCCAATTTTCGTTTTGGATTTCAATAACACTTGTTAAGATCTGCTTTTCCCGTATATTCAGTAAACCGCGCAAAAATTCCTGCGAATTAGTAGGCACCGTCCTTAAAAGTGGCAATTGCAAGGAAACTCGTCCCAGTGGTTAATGCGCTTGCCTTGAGATCCGGAGATCCCGAGTTTAATAGGGCTGCAACGATACGTTTTCTCACGGTACGATACACATCTCGATACATGTGCCACGATACGATACATACCTCGATACATCATTGCACAAATAATTATGTACAACGGGAAGACATTTTCCGAGGAACAGCCAATCTCGACCCCAGAGCTCTTCTCTTGACCGAGGGAGAGAAGAGCTCTGGGGAACCCTGAAACAAAGTGTCCTCTTATTGGTTTTCGTGAAGAACAATCAAAAGCGTCTCTAATTGGTGCATTCATGTTAGCACGAGGATTGAGTAGGCGCAGTAAGGTTCAAATAGCCAATTTTTGGCTATAAGAACCCTACAGGGCATGTTCTCCTATACAGAGTTTCCCAGAGACTTAAGTCGATGCGAGGCTCTGGTGACGAGAATGGACGAACAGCGTGTTTTGTCCTTGGGTGCGCAAGACTTTCTTAGCTGACTATTAACGCAATGTACGCATCTTGAAAAATACATGTGGCAAATGGTAGTTAACAATTATTCCATGAGCGCCCGTTGGATATGAGATGGTAAATAGCCAACGAGTTGGCTATAACCAGTCTCATATCCAACAAGCGCGAATGGAATAATTGTTTTATTAAATTCCTTAAACTCCAAAACTTTGGAAGTACGAAATACGTGTGAAAAAAGCGAGAAAATCCGAGCGAAATCGAAAAGACTTGATGAAGATGCGATAATGTGTAATACCTTGAGTTCAGACAAACGTAGGCTCATCACAAAAACATTTCTTGACTTTTCGCGTACTTCTAAATGTCGGAATTGATCCAAACTTACCACAAAAAGTTCATCTTCTTTTTTGGCCTTATTCAGAGTGGAATTTCGCTTTCCGGCGAAAAAAGTTAAGTTTAGCGACGTTTACCATATAAGGTCAAACTAAGGTATATGAGCTGATAACCTAGATTGAGTGAACCAATCAGAGCACGCGAAATGCATTATCCGAGGTTGAGTATTTAATAATGTCAGTTTTCTGCGATGTCTGTACGTGTCAGATCGGAAGATGGACCTTGCTACAGAAGAGTTATTTTTGCGTAAGGAATCATTAAAAACAGTGATTTCTGAATGATAATAATAATAATAATAATAATAATAATAATAATAATAATAATAATATTGACTCACACTAAGACTTACAAGAAAAAAATGCTATATACATTTAAAAATTTACAATAGGATAACAAGGAATAGTAATTCATTATTTGGAGCCTAGGGCAAAAGAAATTGCGAGGTTTTCGAGTTAGCCCTTAATACTCATTTAAGTGCATTTTAATAGTAAAAAAAATAAAAATATTTACAAAAATTAAAATATCTCCAAAAGGTAAGAACTATAAATTTACAAGCAATATAGATATTTCTCTGTTTAAAAATGTTTTAAAACTTCCAAAAAATAATAATAAATAAATAAATTAAAAAAAAAAAAAAAAAAAATAATAATAATAATAATGATGATGATGATGATGATGATGATAATAATGATAATAATATCGCGATATGTTGCTTAAATATCGATATTTGTATCGTGGCAAAAAATATCGCGTTTCACCGGTGCACCGGTGTATCGTTGCAGCCCTAGAGTGCAAGACCCGTTCTGACCACTCGTAGTCCCAGCTGTAATTGAAAATAGACAACTGGTTTGCCTCCGGCCAGTTTGGAGTTCATAATAGCTGTTTTTATTCTTTCTGTGGTCTCGTTGAGTTGGCCCTGAAAAGCTTCTATCAATTAAGCGGTCAATTAAGTATGTACTGTATGGTATTCAGTTTGGTCAGATTCATTCGTATGATGCTCCTGGGTGACATGGAATGGATAAATAAGCATCTCGAATCGCGTGTCAAACGTTTTTGACATGTTAATTAAGCCTCGCGCAGCTTGTGTGTACGCACCGAGCTGTTAAATTACGATAGGGGCTATGATGCGCCACAAAAAAGCCCTTGTGCCACCCTCAGGAAACGGGCCAGGACATTCCAAATGGAAAACGAATAATTAAAATTTCGGACGATCCCTGGAAAAACACATAAACTGCCTGTTATTAAGGTGGTAATGCGGAGAGAATGTTTTCTAAAATGTTGTTCTCTCTAACTACCACGCTCTCAACCAACAGTTTCCCTTTTTACTGATCATGTTTCCAGTGACAGTACGCTGGAAGACATTGAATAGAAGCCGCCGAAATGAATGGAAACCACCCAGTTACAACCCGGGCCCAGCTGGATGCGACCTTCCAAAACTCTTGACGCCATAGAAGAAAACCAAACTGATCATTGAAATTTGAACTTTAGAATCTTCATGCAAGGTAATGAACTTGCCTTGTTGAAATTTCCTGCCATTGTATTGACCATGTTGCTGGTCTGGAAGTAGGCTTTGGGACTGCGATGGGTATATGCAATTGTCAGTAGCAACGCTAGGAAAAAGTAATAGGTCATGACTTCACGAAGCACTGAATACATCTTGCGTTCATTTAACCTCGCTGCTCTCATAGCTATCAGCCTGGCTTGGTCAGGAGGCAGCATTTTTAGTTTTTTGCACCTCTGTTCGCCTTGATTCGAGGTCGATTGTTGAAGGAAATCTTCGTCCTCGGCTAATTTGAGAGCTTCTTCCGTGATTTCGAATTCGCCTTTGTCAGGTTTCTTTACTACAAGGGCAAAGAACACGGCCAAACCAAGAACCTATGACAAAGGAAATCATGGGTAAGTGTGGCTTTGTCGCCTTCCCAATAGACCCCTTTAGCTTGTATGTTTTGTCTTCTCGTTTCGTTTTTCCACGTGATATTACTTTAGGGAACAGCTCCTTTCAAATGTCATTTTATGAACGTGCATACGGAAGCATAACTTATGAAAAAACACAAAAGAAAAAAAATTACCATGGGAACATCACTTGGTCTGAAATGGGAACACAAAACGTACAAGCTAAAGTAGCCTGAGTAGCTTGCGGTTCTGTTGTTGCGGGACGCAAGAGAACTCGAGCGGTTCTTGCGCCGTTCAAAATCACGCGCGCTCCAAAAACAACCGCCAGCTTCGCAGGCTAACCTAAAGAGGTCTATCAGCAAAACACTTGAAGAGATGCTGACTCGGGGATGCTCGGAAAAAATCTGAGTGCCCGAACTTGCGACCTTCCGATTACTAGCTCGGCTGCTCTATGACTGAGCGCAGATTCGAGACTCGTAGGAGCTAGACCATCAAACTAGGTTCATGTGAAAATTGTCCCGCCATACTACTAGGATCTAAATTGTCGTATTGGCGATTGTAATGAAAGCCAACGTGACTCAGAGGTGCTCGGAAAAATCCGAGTGCTTCTTTGCCGTAGTCGAACCTACGATCTTGCTATCGATAAATAATTACTCTTCATTGCATTCCCCGGGGTTAATAAGTTACGTCTCTTTCAGTACAACAGTAAAACACTTGTTTTTGAATATGAAACCATAGGTTATAAAAAAGTCCTTAGGGTGCCGCGGTTAAAGGAGCATAGTCAGCGCTGGGACCGTGCCGACCTGAACACTAGTTAGCGTCTACCTCAAACTGAAATCAAATTTTGCGCGTGGAGTTTATCTGCTTGAAATCTGTTTCAATCCTCTCGGGTTTTATTTATATCTTAAGTCTATAACTGAAAACCTTTTTCGTCTCATCGTAGGTGATTATTTAAAGTGCCGTGACTAAAAAATGGGGTTCGCTGCGCATGTGCAACAGCTGACCGTGTGCCTTTAACGTCACCAAAAATTGCAGGTTTTCGTTCATCGGCTTCAGTTTTGCGCAATGTTCCCGAGTTTGTTCCACTTCGACGAACGTTCCGAACTACCTACCATCTGAATCAGTTCAAAATAGGAGATTGGCCATTTCAAGTCACAGCCTCCCAGAGAATAAGAAAAGTTTAAAACGCACGATAAAAAGCAACTGTTTTCCTTATTAAAGGCTTATACCTAGTGGTTTTTCGTTGACTTCGCTTCGAATTCGCAGATAGCGGTCTTTGTGTATTATAAATCTATTCTGTTATGAAAGCTACTATGGAATCTCAAAATATGAAAGCAGTCGCGAATCATTACCTTTAAAGGCTGGGTGACAAGAACGTCTTGCACGAAGGAAACACACGACGAAAACAACCACTCGAGAGACTTTTTGTTTTGGAACGTTATACCATACAAGACGACAACTGCAGCAGAGCCAGTGGAGAAGATAAAAACCAGAGACCAGCCAACGTACACGAAGTAATACGGCAAGGTTATCTTCTTTTTGAAACACAAAAGCGCTCGACGGAAACGAGATTTAGGAACTAAACAAATTTAAAAAGGTCAAAAGAGCATTTGTTAGACTTTCATTAAGATAATTACATTATTAATCATAACTATTACAAAATTCTCGAATCTGATTGGTTCGGTGCGCCCCTATTTGTCACGTAATTGGCGCGCGATCACACGGGTGTCCAATTACAGGTATCCAATGCTATTTGAACAACTCCAAATGGGATTCGTGTAATTATCGCGCACTTTGCAAAACAGGTATTCAAAGACTTTTTCCTCCCATTTTGTTATAGTTACGATTAATTAGTGATAGGACTTGGTGTCGCACAATTACTGCACTCAATCCTAATGCTATTGCTGAATTTTACTCCACTCAATTTCAAAGGGATACAAAAAAATATTTATGTTTTTGGAAATCTGAGTTATATAAATTGTTATTGAGTCACCGGACTGGCAAAGATAACGATATTGTTGATGACAAATTCACTTTGTATCTTGAAACCATTACGGTTGAAAAAAAGCAGACCCAAACTGAATGAATGATAAAGTCGGGTTGCAGGTATGGCGCGGTGGTGAGAGCACTCACCTCCCACCAATGTGGCCAGGGTTCGACTCCCGGTTTTTATCCGGGTACTCCGGTTTTCCCCTCTCCTCAAAAACCAACACTGCCAAATTCCAATTCGATCCGAAATGCACGGACACATGATGAACAAGCTCCTGAGCGCTCTTAAGGTGTTCCGTGGGTAAACAATTTCCATTTCCATTTCCATTCCCATGGCATGAGAACCTTTTTTGACCCATTAAAGGGAACCTCCACTAAAGCAGGAAAATAACTTTAAACCACAGAAAATGTTGTTTACAATCAAAATTGTTCAGTTTTTTTTCAACGAAAGCGTTTGTATCCGAAAGAAATGAATTTTAAAAAGGCTTGTGTTAGCTTTCAAATTTCTCGGGCGCTGCCATCTTGAATAACTGTGACGTGTCGTGGTTGCCCTACTGTTCTGACACAAAGAGTGGTCGGACATCTCTATCGATCCTCTACAAGTCTATGCATAGAAATGCAGATAAATTAGGTGCACCGCGATTTTGGTAAGCGTCGCGAAATGTCCCTTTGCTATTCTCCCCGATCTCAACATCACTCAGTCGCGTCTTGGAATGCAGACAACGTCACAAAGTGTTCCCCAAACTCCAATCCTGAAGTGTAGCTACCCTCACCCAAAAATAAGGTTAATCCTTACACTTACACTTACCTCATTGCTATAAATAGACTGCAAATACTTGGACTTAAACGGACATTACGGGTTGGATTTCAAACTTGCGCTTGCATCTAATTAATTAGAGAGGTTTTCAATTGAGTGTCGAACGTAATTAGCGAATTGCTTTGGTTTTGCATTTGCTTTACAAAGTGATTGGTTCAAAGTTCTCGCGCCATTTTTTCAACAAATCAGAAGTGAAACCAAAACCAGTCGTGGCTCGCGCGTGCACATTTTCCCGCGCTTTGTGTCAGCTTCGTGTAATTACTTCGAGTTTTGATTGGTTTACTGGATTTTCTCTGTCCTTTTTGATCGGCCAAAGTCGTTTCTTTGGTTTTGGTTTTACGACACTTGATTGAAACTCGCTCTAAGTGCATTTCTGGTTTGTGGTTAATTCAGTGATTACAAGAATAATTTCAATGTTTTTGAACAATGAACATCGCTTTAGCAAAGTTCATACACATATAATCTAGTCGTCCATTCCAACTTGTTAAAAAACACTTACCAATGTCATACGCTGTGCTGCGCCTGCGATCAAACAGCAGAGGACTGTCAGTAAAGCTTGCGCGATCCACGTCAGTGTGAACGTCATTGATTGACAGCCGCGTTATGTTGTTTTTGTCGCGCGAAGAGTCCAGACTATTGCTTGATCCTTTGGTAGAGTCATCGGATGACTCCTTGAGCTGATTGTATTTATCAAGTTCCTCTTTGGTTAAGTGAACTTGTGGTGGCACGGGTTGTGAGTTTTTGGGTCTTACTCTTGGCCGAGGACGGACATTGCGAAAGATCTGCACCACTATGAGATTGATGGGAAAAACGATGAGGCTTGAAATGATGCCTATTAAAACCTGCAAACATCATGAAACAACAGAAAATCAACAAAAATTGCGACACAACGTTAAGAACAAGTTAAAGCCGTCGACCCGGCGATGTTAGTAAATCCAGAAGTACATGACCTTAAAGCGTGTAACTTCTGAGAATAATTAGCATAAAGACAAAAGAATAATTACTTAATATCCGCCATTTATGAATATAAGAACGCGAGAAAATAGTTTTCTCTGGCGGAGCAAAGTTACATGAAAGGTTCTTTTTATTAAACCATGAAAGCGAATGATGCGAAACTCATCAGAATACAGAATTTTGGATAACGTGAGTTTTTTAAAAAACCCTCGTTACACTGATTCTCTATCAGGTTTTTACTAGCGATTCAAGCACAAGCCCAAGGATAAGTTGCTTATGCTAAGTAAAAACGAACGTCGTTTATGCATAACCATCAACTACGGAATCCGCCATTTTGTTCGAATGCTTAAACTCAGGGAATCTGGAACGAGTGCTTAATTGGGGAGACATGGCCAGAGGTAGTAAATAACCTTGTGTTTATGCCGTGTTCCACTCGGCATACGGCGAACGCACGCACATATCACGGTGAAATGCGAACTGTTACTCTCGCGCTTGTGCTTGAGTCGCTATTGAAAACCAGGCTATAGTGTTTTAAATCAAAATTTGGGCAACAGAAACAGACAATTAAACGAACTAATCATCACGCAACGTAAATCTATACAACCGTCACAAAGTGCACCAATTGCGTGCGAGCAAATATGGGTTATTGACCAAGCGTGCTGTAAAGATGGCTTTATGCACCGAGACGAAGTCGAGGTCCATAAACATGCAAAAAAGGAGAGGCCAATATCCAGCCATCTTGACCGAACAAGCTTGGTCAATAAAGGATTTATTATATGGGATAAAACAACAAAAAATGATCTTGCGGGACCAAGCGAGAAATCCCGAGCGGGCAAGATAGCTTCATCTTGCCCGCTCGGGTTGTCAATCACAGCGCGGGATTTGGTTCATCTTGCCCGCTCACGCAGCTCGTTATATAATAATAGATGTTTCCCGGCTAGGAGGTACTTATAGCAAAAGACTGTGACCGAGGTCTGGAAAATTCTGCCCGAGGTCGCAGGTCGACGACCGAGGACACATATTTCCAACATACGGACGGGTTTTAGCTAGTAAATGACTTACTTTTTTTTTTGCTTTCTTTCTCTTCCTCTCTGAAATCATTTTTGTAATTGTTGACTGCATCGCACTTGACAGCGAATGCAGTAAGCGACTTAAAAACCGAACGTTTCAAAGAGAAATATTTTTACTTGAATTCTGTTTCTAAGCCTCTTGTCTAATATAAATCTGTTTGAACCTAACTTTTTGTATATAAACGGATTCGGTGTCAAAAATGTCAAGGACAAACACTCCCAGGTCGTTATCGTGCCCGTGAGCTCCGGATCGCGCTAAGAACCAATCGGATTTTAAGATTCGATACAGTACCGTCTTGGAAAAAAAAAACAACTATTGGGCGAGGTTGAACAAAATATCGCGATATGTCAGTTCGGCTTCGAAATGACGATATTTGCGATAACCGAGTTCGGGCCTTATTCGAGCGGCGGCCACATTGGCCATAGACAATAGATTTAGTACCCTGAGCCTGGAGTTGAAATGGTTGGGAACAAGTTTCGTTGGGGCAAAACAAAAGTTTTCAATCCCTCGGGACTTAACATGGCCGCCATGTGATAAGGCCTATTCGATGAATGAGTTTGTTCTTTACAATTCCCAACAATTAAATCATTTTCTGAAAGCTCAGGAAAGCAAACTGCCATTTTCACACAAAAGCATGCTTTCAATTACGCACGAGCAGAATATTATTTGCAGCAAAACGCTTATTTGTAGGCAATTATTTGCAGGTTACGTGATGGACTCTCGGCCTCTGAAAAGGAAGGAAAAATCCATCGAATGGTAGACTTATTCATTTGAACATTCCGAATCTTGTCTCTGCTCTAGAAAGACAACTGTTCATTTTGAGATTTCAACTTAAAATAAAGAAAAGGCATTGAGGTGAAATGTAGCTGGTATCTTACTTGTTGCCATGAGAAAGAAAACACGCCCCCAAGCTGCACGTCAGCGGAATTGCTTTGTCTTTCATAGTACATGCCGCTGGCCATCATCGACATAAGTAGCAGGCACAAACAACAGGACAACCTCTGGACTCGTGTGAATCTACTGTTGGCTGGTCGAGCGAGGACTGAGAACCAGAGATGACTGTCGCTCAGGTTACGTCGTGTCCTAGCAACGAACAGGTGACCGAATTCGGTGAGTTCCTCCTTGCTGGCCGGCGGAACAATACGCTCAACCTAAAAGGAAATTAGAGCCAAAAGACAGTAATTTATAACTTTATTCGTTTATGGGCGCACACTGAGCATGTATTTTATTTGAAGTACTTTATGTAGAGTTTAAGGACAGTGCCTACTACTGTTATTGCGCGTACGTTCTGCACATCTCCAAAAATAGGGTTTCCCATGGCTGATCCTTACTAATAAAGTGATATCTTTGCGCAGTTTAAAACTGTGCAGAGAAAGCAGAACTTAGCAAGTGCTTTTCGTATCCAAAAAGAAAATTGAAGGTAACCATGCATTTTTCAATTTGGAACGGAACTCGGTACGTTTCTTTGTATTTTAAAGCTTTTTATAAATATTGTTGATTAATTATCTTTGAAAAAATGCGTAGTTACTCCCAATTTCATTTATGGATATCAATAACACTTGTTAAGATATTGTTTTTCCCGCATATTCATAAACTGCGCAAAATGACCTTTGACTAGCCCATTTCCGAGTTGCTGCATGCCTCAGTTTCAAAGCAAGCCTTGGGCCCGGTTTTTCGAAAGCCGTTTAACTTAGGGCCCATTTACACTACAGAAAAAACTGGGTACGGACCCATTGAAAAGTAGGTACGGACCATATATCTTTGCCGTGTAAGTCAACTACCCATTCCATGTCTTTATGAAATGGGTCTGGAACCGCTTTTTTGTGGTAGTGCACTACATACTATGTCAACGGGTTGTAAGAGTGTCCGTGATGTCAATAGGCCCGAAGCGCGTGCATAAGTCACGAAAATAAACATGTCTGTTAGAAGCGTGCTTTAAAGGCCGTTTACACGACAGAAAAATTTGTATCCGGACCATCAAAAAACCGGTACGGACTCATAACTTTTGTAAAGAAACACCGGAGTTTCCACAGGGCCATAGGCGCCTACGGCCCTGCAGAAACTCCAGTGTTTCTTTACAAAAGTAATGAGTCCGTACCGCTTTTTTGACGGGTCCGGACCCAAATTTTTCTGTCGTGTAAACGGCCTTTTAATCCATGATTAGCGTAAACTTTCGTTTTATGTTTTCAACTTTTTGGTGAAAGTTTCTTTTGCTTATTTTTGTTTTTAAGATTGACTTCTTCTAATGTAAAGTTTTGCCGGATATCAGAGTTGAACAGCATTTGGGAGAAATAAACTCCTTGGTTGATTTTTTCAACTGGGATTAGCGTTAATTGGCTTTTGAACATCCGGGCCCTGGTGCACAATTATTCAAATGGAAAAAAAGTTGCTTACTCTTATGAAAATGAAACTCATTTCCCTTTGAATAGTTGAGCATCAATAACTCACTTCGAAAGCGCCGGAGACAAACAGCAACTCGGAAATGGCCCATTAGTACGCACCATCCTTAAGGCTTTATAACGGACAAAATTCAAGACTGGGTTGGTGTTAAATCGCGGATTAGGGTTAATGGGCTCTTGAAGAACTGCACCCAGATGGATTATATGTGAATATGTCAAATCACTTCAAGCTGATAGTTAGTTCTGTGTCGGATACTATGCACTCACCTGTCCGTCGTCTTCATCCACAGCCAGCCAGCGGTTACAGATGAAGTAAAATCTCTCATCAGTTTGCAGGTCTATGACCATGATCCGACTTAAGAACCACGAACCGCCGGCATTATCATGCCATATACGGATGTACTGAATTGTCCCCAGTTCAAAGGGCGTGGTCAAAAGAAAAGTGTCCTGACTTCCGCGCTGGAAAGGATTCCTTTCAGGGTCCTCTAAGGACCGACCCTCGCTATCATGTTCGTCGCCGTACATTATTATGCTGACTTTTGATTTGGTGCCGGCGTTCCTGCGCATGCTCGTCCAAAGGGTTACCTCGTAACGGTACGGTTCTGAGGGGTCGTTGTCCCGCAACGGACAAACACCCACCTAAATAAAAGGCAAAACTTTCATGTCATGCATAAGCAAATTCCTAAAACATGCGTGTTTTTTAACATACTCTAAACTGGAACTAACAACACGGCTTTCTAAAAATTTTATTATATATTTTTTTCATTTAATTTGACCCCCTAATACCATCCAAGACCAACTTGCTATTGATTGGATCTTTATGATAGGATCCCAAGCACTTTAGGATGTCGTTGAACTGAGAGACGAAAGCTAGAAAATGTAGATCAACCTTTTTTATTGATGTTACTGAATTCATGACTCAATACGCGTATATATTATGTACTTTACAGCCATAAAATTTTAAGATATTTCACAGAGACTCGTTTTGAAAGCGAGTGTTGAGGGAATTCGGAAATTATCAAATCTGTTGATAGCCGCCATATAACCCCTTACCTTAACAACGTCTGCCCTATCTTTTCTTCTCGCCCAAATGAGACCGATGAAGTAAAACATGAAGATAACGCCAACGAATATTATCATAACATATCCACTTTTCAACTTCTCAATTGTCGGCAGACTGATAGGGTTCGGCTTTACATTCAAGCTGCCAAAAAATGTCGCGTGGTTGCACTGGCAATGCGTGAATTTGGTCGTAGTACTACCACCAACCTGCGAGAATTAGAAAATTGTGCCGAAGTTCAGAGAGAAACGGCTCAAACTAATGTTTAGCCTCTAATAAATTTGGAATCTATTTAGATGTAGCCAACAAGCCACCCTATTGGTTGAGCTTTCTTAACTCTGAGATCTTGACAAGTTTATTTACTTATTTATACTTTAAGGGACAATGCCGATGGAGAGTCAATAGTTTAATGCTTCCTGTAGACAGTTTCAAACGCAGGAGACATCATATACCTCAGTCTTAATGCAAGGAAGGTTACGTTTTTTCAAACGTTTGCGGTGTAGCACTCTATATATGAGAACAGAATTAACTGTTGTAAGGTAACGTAAAGGTTGTGGGCTCAATTCCCACCCTTGTCAGAGTTTTTCTCTTCCTTGTGTGGGCCCATTTTCATCAGTAGGGCTATCACTCACATGGTTTACATGGGTAGAAAACAGCACTTCACGTTACCCTACAGTAGTTAACTCAGTCCTAATGTCCACGAAGCGCAAACAAAAAAAAAAAAGGCGAAACCGAGTGTTAAGAAAGCATTGCGTGACTCTTGCGTGACGCCTGATTATTGCACGCGCACTCGCAGACATTTTATAAAAGGACGTCGCATGTTTTGGCCTACTATTGTTATTGCGCATACGTTCTGCGCATCTCGAGATACTCAAGTTTCCTATCGGTGATGCTTACTGATACAGGGATATTTTTGCGCGGTTTAAAACTATCCTGATAAAGTAGATCTTAGTTAAGTGCTCTTGGTATCCAAAAAGAAAATTGGGGGTAACCATGCATTTTTGAGAGATAATTAAGCTTCAATTAATTGAGAAAGAACGCCATACGCTGCGTTGTATTTTAAAGCTGTTTACAAATATTATGCACGAATTATCTTTGGAAAATACGTGGTTTTCTCTTTGGATTTCAATAACACTTATTAATATCTACATTTCCTTCATCATCAGTGACCGGGGTAAAAATACCTTTGAATTAGTAGGCCAGGGCCTTAATTGCAATTTTTTTCTTCGGATTCCTTTTATTGCTGTTTTCGACCGATTTAAGTTTGCTGTTTGTTTATCGAGTTTACTCTCATTACCGTTCCCAAGCCGCTGACCGTTTCTCTCCAGGTTGGGATCACCCAGTTGGCCTAGACACAACTATGTGGATATTTGTTTGTGATATTTAGAATATTTTGAGATATTTAGAAAATCTCGAGATACTTAGATAAAAAAAAAAAAAGATATTCAGAATTTATAAGAAAACTATTGAATTGAAGTCACGGTTTCCCCCAGAAAAATGTAGAAAAAAAGCAATTATTTTTTTGGAGTGCAGAGTAATGAAATCCAAGGACGAGTTTAAGTATACCTTACACGGACACCGTTAAATTTCCTACCAGATATTTTCGGGATATTTTAGGAAAAAAATCGAATGAATTAAAGAAAAAAGTTGGGAATTTAGGCGATTTCACGTGATATTTGTGTCTTAGCCCAGATCACCGAGATCTCGGTTATCGGCCGGGATGGATAATTTTCCCCATGAAGACTTCAGCCTTCCTACCGATTCTGTTTATTTCTCCTTCTTTTGAGGATTAAGAAGAGAAGTTTTGAAAAAAAGAAAGAAAGAGAATACGTTTCGAGAACGTCTCTAAAAACGCGACTTGCAAGTATTCCTCCCTTTCGAGAAGGAAATAAGGGCGATGGGCGAGTCTTAACTGTCAAAAGGGCCGTTCATACGAGAGAAAAAAAACCCGCGGCTTACATAAGACGCGGAAATCTCGTTTAAATGGCACAAAATGGAAGTTCACGGCTTACTCTATCCGAAGCTACCTCAAGCCGGAGCTTATTCTGGCCTCGGGGTTTTGGGCTGTGTTTATCTTGGCCGAGGCTTACCTTGAACGTGAAAGTGTTCGTATAAATGTACTCATGTTTTGTCCGTGGCTTTCCGTGGCTTGCTCAAGCCGTGAACGGCTCCTGCGCACGCACTTGTTTTGTTATTAGGGAGCTTAATTAAGCACGCGCGTGTTTGAGACGCGGACGGCGACCGGAAGTGAACATTTCGCATGCCAGGACAGTTTCCGGTTGCCGTCCGCGTCTGAAAACTCCATATTATAGCCCAGACTTTCTTTTTGCTCCCGTCCATTCGCCTGAGGAAAATAGCGAGCGCGAGCAACGAATCAAGTATTACTAAAGAAAAAGATTCAGCGAAAAAGTGAATGTGGACTGCCCCGGAAGAGAAACAGCTTCTCACTATTTGTAGTGGGATTGAAATTGCTAAGCAAATTGATACTGTTGCGTCACTTCAACCAGTGTAAGTTCTGCATCAGATGGCAAGTGTTCGTTTACGACTCAAGTTACTGGATCGATACTGGATTACATGTAAAACTTTAGTTTAATAATTTTTCTTCGCTTATTTGCTTACTCGAGCCATTCATCTTCTAATGTCGCAAACCTTGCGTCACAATTAATTACCCCAAGACGAGGCATCAAAAGAGTTTTGTGGGCAATCTTCCTATCGGTGTACGTTGGATCAGTGGCTTGATCTGATCGGCGTAATTACAAGTTGAGAAACTAAATATGTTAAGCAAAAGCCGATACAACGTAGATTTGATTTTAGTGGTTTACATAGAAGCAATCCAATGTAAACTCTTATTGTACCTGAAGAAGGCTGGTTTGGCCAGCCGAAATATAGTACACCACTAAAATCAATCTACGTTGTATCGGCTCTTGCTTAATATATTTAGTTTATCACAATAAATTACGTCATCATTGGACCAGTTGACCGCGAACTTAGCCACGAACCATTTATACGAGCATTTCGCGTCTTATATGTAATTCGCACTCGTATAAGTGCCCCAGTTTGCGTCTTATGTAAGCCGCGACTTATTTTCCCTCGTGCAAATGGCACTACTATCATTCAACATCTGGTTAAGTTGGATCATTAGGTAGGTTCATACTAGGGTCGTACACCCTTTGTAAGGTTATGAACGAGGTATCTTCAGAGTAGCCGAAGTACGATCTCAAATCTCCAACCCAGGACAAAATTTTTGGGGACACCTTTAACAATGAGCGCAAAAATCGCTGCAATTAAAGGTTTTCATTACATGATTTAAAAAGCGAAGTCGATTTCAAAATGT
>NC_090890.1:46271472-46296472 GCF_036669925.1 Montipora capricornis | reverse complement strand
CAATTGCCTGTAATAATCTTTCAGACAAATTAAGATCTATTCAAAACCCATCCTCGATCAAGTGAAATATTACAAGGGTAGTTCTGCAATTTGTAATAAGGATTTAAGTTATATTTATTATTAATCTTTTTAATCAAATTCTCTCTTGTAATACATTTTCTATTGTTGTCGTTGTTAGTATTAGATTTACGTTAAAATTATGTTCGATCTTTTTAATCAAATTTCCTTGTAATGTACATGCTTTTGTATTAGCTGTAAGTATTAGTTTTAATTAAGTTGCTTTATTTTAATAGTAGTAGGTCCACATCAGCCATATAGTTGTCCTTTTTACCTGACCAGCTTGGCTAAATTAAAATGATGATGATGATGACGATGACGACGGGAGCGTGAGGAACGTTAACGTATCAAGCTTTCAAGCAAAGGCATTGACGATACCAGTAACCTGATTCTCAGACGGTCCAGGGGTGCGTTTCTCGAAAGTCCCGAAAGCGTTTCGGGTCCGAAAAGCCATTTGTGAAACTGCCAACAGCTTGTTTTGGAAGGCCGATCTCTTAACATGTTTTTAAGCCGACTAAAAGAAACTTGTCTGTGAAGTTTGGCCACTTAAATCTTCTCCGTTCTTGAGATACAGAGGGAAATGTGACACCCGTAAATGGTCCGTAAAGTTTCGGGACTTTCGAGAAACGGGTCCCAGGTCGCTCGTGTCACGCACTCTTCTCCAAGGAAGAGAGAAGAGTGCGTGACACGAGCGACCTGGACCGTCTGAGAATCAGGCTACGGCACTGGCAGCTTGAGGTCAAATTTGTGACTGTCTACTTTAACATTCTGTTGTCCGAATCAAAAAGTTTGCATGACGCGTTTCGATCTTAAGTGGCTACTCAGAGCCAAATGGACAATCCTTACTTGTGTTTGTGATGCCAGTTCCGTTTTGACTCTAGAGACTTCTACGAAGGCGGTCATTACCATCTGCGCATGTGTATTGTCTGTAATTTTCACTGATGCCAATTGCTCTGCCAAAAACGTGCGGATCTGAAGAAGTAAAATATTATAAACTAAAGTTATTGACACCAAAAGGCAATTACATCAAATCCTTACGTTGATTAAAGCTGTTCAACCTTCTCGATATTGCATTTTGGAAAAGGAAATACTGTTTCAAAAGTCAATAATTATCAAGTTGCTAGGAACGGCTTACGGTCCCCAACCATCCCTGCTAGCTCTGCCGGGTTTGTCCTATTCGTCCCCTCCCCGTGTCTTTTTTAATGGATTGTTAATGACGTCTTACCTCCGTTCGATCTTCCGACGATTTTGAATCAGTTTTGTTGTCGTAGTTCAACCTCGATGCCGCGGAAATCGCCACACGTGAAACTTCACCAGGATTGCCCTTTTTCAATTTATCTTCAATGTCTTGCTTAAATTGTTGAAATTCTTCCAGCGGCTTTGGCCACACCTGATAAAGATAGGATATAAAAATGGAGATAAAGGGTTTACTTTTTCCGCTAACACTAAGTATCCATTTTAAAGGAATGGGGGTTGGTTACCTATGAACCTATGAACTATCACATGACTATTGCGCACTAGATTAAAAAAAAAGAGAAACCAGGGTTCTCTCCTACTTGTCCACCGGAGCAGTGGACGAGTAGGAGAGAACCCTGGGAACGAGGTTGTCGACAATGACTGAATAGGCCGTTTCCGAGTTAATGTCCGCCTCCTCTTCAAAGCGAGTCCAAGTGCAAAGTTTTTGCGATGGTAATTAGTTCTACTTTATATATGAATGAAAACTAATTTTCATAACAAAAACTTGGCACTTAGACTCGCTTTGAAGATGAGGCAGACATGAACTCGGAATTGGCCTATTTTTTCAGGTGTCTATAAAGTGTAAATTGAGACTTGTCTTGTTGGTTTCACACGCCGGCACCTACAACAACGTGTTGCTGAACAAAAAGGCTCGTGCTCATCTAGCAAGCATTTTCCCGACCAACACCTTTTATCTCCAAAGGATCTTAGCAAGAATTTTATTGTGTTAAAGAAATTCACAGACAAGTTTGACTGCCTCGTTTACGAAAGGTTAAGTGCGAGGATCACTTCTATCTTTTGAGGAAACAATAATAACTTCTTACTAACCTAGCGAAAGGGCCGTACTGGGGAATATTGGCCCGAGGTCGTGGCAGTAAGGACCGAGCGCAGCGAGGTCCGTAAAAAAACGACCGAGGACCAATATTCCCCAGTACGGCTCGAGCTAGCTCGGTTAGTAAGTAGTTTAGTATATGGCTTTTTAATTACCTTTTGCTTTGTTTTTGCAAGCCCGTAATCGGCCCGTGGGCATTACGGGAGAATAATGCCCTACAATTCAGTCACAATTAGCCAATCAGAGCGCGCGTCATATCGGCTACGCACACAAGCCATATAATAAGTATAGGTAATCACATGATGTGGAGTGCAATTTCTAATAAATAAGCACGAGTACAATTTTTCAAAGACGACACAAAATTGCACGAGCCCGCAGGGCGAGTGCAATTTGTTGTCTGAGAAAGAAATTTACAAGTGCTTATTTATTCCAAATTGCACGAGAAAATTATGTGATTACTTAGGCCCCGTCCACACGTATCCGGATATTTTTGAATCCGCAACTTTTTCTTTCCGGATTCAAAAATATTCCCATCCACACGCAGCGTATTCAAATCGAATTTGCCCGTTCACACGTATCCTAAACGTATCAGGATTCACTCTAGTGCTTAGGACTCCTCAAGGAAACAAAGGTAACAGAGTATGCGCCATGAAGCCCTCGGCAGCCATCTTGAGAATTGATTTCACGGTAAGGATTTCACGGTAAGGATCTTGTTATGCCATCCGGATAAAAAAATATCCGGATCTAGCGTCCACATGATTCCGGATTCATATCGGATTAAAAAATATCCACTATGGAGAGTGTATTAATAAAAGTTCCGGATTCGCCAGCGAATTCGCCGTATACGTGGTGGATTAAAAATTATCCCGATACGTGTGGACGGGGACATGATTAAGCCGAAAAAACGCACGCGTATCACGCAATCATGGAAAAATTGCGCCAAAACTTGTGCCATCCAGGGGAAGTGCTTGATTTGAAAAGAAAAGATTTGTAACTTGCACTGGTATTACGCTGGTATTAGGGAGCTTAAGCACGCGCCTTTTGAGACATTTCGCGTGCCAGGACAATGGTGTCTCCTAGATTTTTATACTAATCATCTCTAATGGAGAAAAGATACTTAGCACTATAAATGTGGTCGAGTGAAGACAAATTGAAAGGGAAAACAGGTCACTTCCGGTTGCCATCCGCGTCTCAAAAACGCGCGTGCTTAAGGTCCCTATTACACTTTTTGCACTGCGTTACACTTGAACTGCACTGTTCTCAGCCAATCAGAATCGAGTAATTTGTTCATGTATATTATTATAGTCGTAACAACAAATGATAATAATGGTCACAAATTTTCGAGAGATTTAGCTTCCACATGAAACGGTAAGCTGATGCTTGAATTAGACCCATGACAGTTCTCTCAAAATGACAACTTGATAAGGAACAACCGTAAGAAACATTGGTCTCGCGCGTTCGAAATTCCTCGGTTTGCTCCGACGAAGGAACAAACTGAAGAATTGTGGTTTGTTAATCTTTTATATAGAGTGTTTTCACTCACGGGATCAGTAACCTTGTTTTTCCACCGAAAGAAAAGAAAATCTTTGCATGATAATAGGTCTCAATTCCAAGAGGATTAGTTAGGATCACAAACATGGCCGCTATTCCTTTGTTTAGGAACACCAACATGGCCGCCGTGACGTCACGTGAAAACCCTCTATAGGAAATGGCGGTGCTTGGCCACTGGTGAAACCATGGTGACATGGATAAACAAACTGATAAATGAAGTGAATGTAAAGCCTTCATTTTCTTTTTCAATTTCTTAAAAAAAAAAATCAATATTTCGTGTTTCACATCCCACAGAAGGAGCACCGCACCACAATTCAGATTGGAGGCTTGATCTGGCGATGAGGAAATATTCGCATCAGAATGAAATGTAGATTTGGATATGAATTCAGGTGCTTTTACAAGTTTTCCGAAGAGAGCATGCGTCAAGCCTTTCCCGAGTAAATTTATTCTTAGGAACAGGTTTTTCCCGCGGATAGTATCATATTTCCCTAGACGCTGAGATACAGTAGTATAGCTTTGTTTTGATTGGCTTTTAGAACAGTGAGCGTGGAGAATTTTCCAAAGGAGATTGGCTTTTACAACAATGGGCGCGCTGAATCTTCCAAGGGAGGCGTTCCATAAATAAATCTACTCAGCAAAGCGTTGACTCCAAGGCCAAGTATGGGAGATAGATGAGCTCCTGGTATTACTGACTTGCAGGTCGAAATCTTGGTGAGCTTGCGTAGAACAAACTTACAATGATGGTCGTGCTTGACCACAAAAAGACGGTGTGGACTGGCCTTTTTTTGGTTTCAAAAAAGGCCAAGCACTCAGTACACAAAGACAAAATCAAAGGGATACGAAGTAACTTAAGATACTCATCCAAAAACGGCTATCACATCAGCTAGTAGAGAAAGAAAAACATACTTTTCAGCAGTTTCTTACCTCGGCCTTTAGTGGAACCTCTTCGCAACATTCATACTTATTGCAAATTCGCGCAGAAAGACCAAGAATAAAGCTGTTGTTTTGATCTCCGAGAGGAAGTATGCTAGATGACGTGTATCGATCACCAGAGTACCAGATTTGCCTTGCTTCAAATCCTGCCGACAGGGAATTTATAGCGGCCAGATCCTCGAGTTTGACGTTGTAATAAAATGTGTAACTTAGAGGGTTGTCACTTGTTACCCAGTCCAAACATTTCATCTCGAAAGGGGTCTCTAGTGGATGACCAGACTCTGGGCTGAAAAGGAGAACAGTGACATGATCTAAAAACTAAATACCGATAATCGTACTTGATTTATTTTCAGTCGATGTTGACTAGGGGATACTACGACCTTCCTATTGCGAGATCGGATGCTCTACCATTGGTGGAAATGGCTTTCCAAAATATCTTCGATTTTTATTCGTAAATTGTAGCTCATCTGGCGGTACAACCGTGAGGAAAAGAGGCTGAGAATCCAGATTTGCGATTTTTAAAGGCCAAAAAATGCACCGGACATTTCGTGCGCTTAGAGATATACAGACACCGTAACCAAATACACTTTAGAAATATTTGGCTCACTTTTCCACTTGAGAGATAAAAAGAGCATGTTGCACTAAGTCCTCTCTCGCTTGATTCGTACTGCAAACGTAACCAATCGATGAATAGGGAGCTTAAGCACGCGCGTTTTTGAGACGCGGGCGGCAACCGGAAGAAAACATTTCGCGCGCTAGGACTGTGCTGTCTCCCAGATTTTTATACTAATCCTCTCTAATAGAGAAAAGATACTTGGCGATGTAAATGTGGTTGTGTGAAGACAAGTTAAAAAGGAAAACAGCTCACTTCCGGTTGCCGTCCGCGTCTCAAACACGCGCATGCTTAAGCTCCCTAATGATGTCTCTGATTACGTCACTGCTGCAAAAGTAATTTCTTTAATTTACGAGGGCAAAAACCACGGTAAAATGAATAGATCTGATAAAAAGATCACTCCCGTGCTGACGATTTTAATCAGGGCATTCACAGCATCTGAATAAGGCTTTTGGTTTCGCATACTAGGGAGCTCAAGCGCGTGCGTTTTTGAGAAACGGACGGCAACCGGAAGTGAGCTATCTTTCCTTTTAACTAATCTTCACACAACCACATTTACATTACTAAGTATCATTTTTCCATTAGAGATGATTACTATAAAAGTCTTGGAGACGCCACTGTCCTGGCAAGCGAAATTTTCTCTTCCGGTTGCCGTCCGCGTCTCAAAAACGCGCATGCTTAAGCTCCCAAATTAGCATTTTTACTTACGCCACTGTGCAGCTTCCTGAATGTGGCCGGGAGGTCGTTCTTAGGCGATATTGCGTGATAGCGCTACGGTTCCCACGAACTCCTGTTAGTTCCACAAGATACGTCGTATCTTCTTTTAAAACATGTTCCTTCAAAACAATGGTAGGGCTAGTCCAGCCCAGACGTGTAAGCACTACACTGTCGTTTCCAGATATGCCAGTCACATTAGTTCCATTTTCATAAAGTAATTTCCAGGTTTGTGAAGTGAGTTTTTGATTAGCGCCTCCGCAGTTTGTGCATTTTCCTTTCAGTTTTAATCGGTCTTGTGGATTGATTTTTTCTTGGCAGTCTTGGCATCTGAAAATGACAAATCGCGCTCCAAATTATTTTCATTTTAGCCAACAAAAGCAAAATGTCGCTCAAATTCCCAAAAGACATTTTTACTATTGTTCAGTACACCAACATGGCCGCCAATGACGTCTGGTGCCAAAGACCTTTGACAGCAATGACCAGAACCAGGTTGCTGACCAGCGGTTTTCGTTAAAACAATGGTTTGCTGGGGGTGCTCAGTCTCGCGGGCTCAGAAAACTTTAAGTATGGTCATTGTTTGATCAAAAATAAGACACAAACAGCAGTGAGAAACATATTGAACTTGTTCATTTTGATTATGACTTGACGTTTCGTATGTGCACTACATACATTTTCAAGAGTAACCGTTGAAATTTAAAACAGCTATTTATATATAACAAAGCGGATGAGGGGACTGGAACCTAGATTAAGCTGTTTTAAATTTCAACGGTTACTTTTGAAAATGTATGTAGAGCACATACGAAACGTCAAGTCATAATCAAAATGAACAAGTTCAATATGTTTATCACTGCTGTTTGTGTCTTATTTTGACCAAACTACGATGGCCCAAGAACAAGAGTATTTATGGTCATTGTTATTTACGGTTTTCCGTCAGGTGCAAGCCAAGGATTGTAAAAAGGCTATTCATGAAACAGAGAAAATATGAAAAGCATTTAACTACTGCAAGCGTGCACTTCGACAAAGTTCTGGAGGTGAAATGATTGTTGGAAAATGGGATTTAATCAAGTAACCACGATATTAATCGCGTGTCATTGAATGCATTAACCAACAAGATGTGGCAGGTAGCGTATGCTCTCTGTTGATTAAAATAAAAAATAAAAAAAAAACACTAAATAACAATAATCGAGGGTTCTGTGGAAGCCAATGGACAAGGGAACGAGAAATATGTGACACGTGCACAGGAAAAGTCACCCTGCGAGCAGAGCCTCTCTAAAAAAAAAGAGGCTCTGTCAAGTGTTTTAGGTCGCCGCAGCCAAACTTTCTGGGCTAGTCACTCCTGTCAAACCGGTTGAGGCAACGCGCGCATCATATTTTTGACAAGGCGAAGGTCAAAATCAAGCCTTCAGTACGAAAATCAAATGGCGTCTTGAAGTGCGATCGAGACTTGGCCTGGGTTTGAAACTATCTCCAAGCAACGGCTCGCGCATACTCAATAAAGACTGAACACGATTTCTGCAGTCCTTTCTTTCTTTCTCGTCGAGTTAAAGTGCCCCTGTCATAAAAAAAAAAACACTTCCTTTTTTCCTTCAGATTTTGAAATTGTGTTTGCTTAACACCTGACTGGCAAAATTTTGAGCTTTGATTTTTATCCAAAGGCCGTTTACTTTGAGTGTAAGTTTTGGATGTCACGTTCCGCCATTACTCACGGTCAAAACTAACCGATTGGACCTCAGACGGTTGGATCCAGGGAAAAGTGACGTCAGAGGCTCATTAGCTTAAAATTTCAGCGTGTGAACGCAGCTTATTATATATGCAAAGCGTGAGTTTAAAAGTCTGAAAGCCCAAAACCCCCGTGCTGCATATTAATTCTGCGGCGTACACACGTATTGCATTCTTAAACTAGTGAGCCTTTGACGTCATTTTCTCCTCGATCCAGCTCTCTCAAGAACATAATGTTAGTAATGGCGGACCATTAAATAGGAAAATTACAGTTAAAATAAAGAGGTGTCTTTTTGAAATCAAGGCTTAAAACGTGGGTCACTTAGTGTTTTGTTAACATAGTTTTGAAATCCAAAGAAAAATATGAATTGATTTTTTGGTCACAGGGGCACTTTAAGAAAGGCTTGCTAGCAGGGTGAGGAAAAATGGAACTACAAAAAATGAAAAGAAGACACAAAACGAAGCAAAGCTATTTACACACTCACCTTATTTCTAAAGACGGGATACCTTTGCTCAACATGACCTCCTGAGTCACAAAGGCAGATCTCGTGTCCGCTGTAATTGTCACTTTGAACGTGTACTCGACATTTTCGCGAAACCTTGCGATAACATAACTAGCATTTTCTTTATTAGTAGAAAGGTCAAGAAAGGTTGTCGAATTGCATAGTTCATCAGTAACCGATTTTGCTGAATTGTTTTCCATCTTGCACTGCCACTCAAAGGTCAGCGACCCTTGGGTTCCCTGTGCAACATCCGGGTCATACGAATCCGATGCATCCAAAGTGAGAAACTGAGTAGACTTAGAGTCTATTTGACGAAGACTTCCTCCCTTCATTTTAGCAACAAGGCTGGACTTCTCTACGCGCATATATGTTCTGAAAGAATATTTGCTCTCCCCTTGCGAGTCACTATATGTAACGAGGAGAGAAACGCTATAGTTTCCAGCTTTGAAATCCCTAGGAATTATGTCAAAAGATGCCCCACTTTGGCTTGGCCTAGCAACCCCTTCCACTGATGTCATATTCCATTGGTATCGAAGTTTTCCCTTACTACAATCGTTCTTCTCGATGCGTGTATTCAAGCGGAAACTGTCCGTGGCCTTCGTGATGACCTGGGGGTCACTTTCGGTGTATTCATCGGGGAAAAATAAAGATGGCGGCCCACACTTCCTCGCAACAACACGGACATAAAGTGTCTCGTTGTATCCCCGAACGCTCGCTATTATTTCAACTGTGTAGTTACCCTTCTTTTCATACCGGTGCGTTATTTTCGTGTGACCTTTCAACGCAAAGACGGAACGTGACGTGTTATCATTGCCGAACTTGAAGATGTAGTTCACTTCCTGTTCAATTTTAGTTGACACTGTAATTCCAAAGTTCTCATTGGTTGATATTTCCAGTACTCCGTTGTCAGTTCGTTCGGGGCGAATTGTTATTTCTATGTCACCGATCTTTCCTTTTACTCTCACCAAGCTGTGTAACTTCTCAGGTGCTAAACGTGGAATGTCATTTGTTGCCTCAACAGTAACGTTTTTATCTCCCCATTCGGTGTAGCTATAACAGGAAGAAAATCGTAGACAAAGAAATCTGAATAATTTATAATTTATGGGTCCTTGTCATAGATGTTTCTAGTATTTTGAACCATTCATTATTCCCATGCTGCGCAAATCCTGGCCATTCGATTAAGATGCTCAAAGATCGATCGAGTTGAAAAATTAAGCCAGTCCAACCCATTCTCGACCGCACAATGATGATTATAGTCAACTGAGGACACGGAACATTTGATAAGGATTACACTAAATGAACACAGCTTTTTAAAAGACAACCCAACTATCTGGACACAGGAGGCAAACCTGGGAATGTTCGCTGGTTAACCCCCTCACTGAACTACTTGACCACTTCAAACCCTTAGTGGCAAGATACTTGTAAATTATTCTTTAACAATATGTAACAATGCTTTTCTCCCTTTTTGTATAGGTAATCACATGAATTCGAGTGCAGTTTGAAATGAATAAGCACGAGAATTTTTTTGCAAAGACGAACAAATTACGGGCTTGCGTAACTTTGAAAAAAAAATCACGAGAGCTCATTTATTCCAATAGGCCATTTCCGAGTTCATGTCTGCCTCCTCTTCAAAGCGAGTCTAAGTGCGAATTTTTTCTTATGAAAATTAGTTTTCATTCATATGTAAAGTAGAACTAATTACCATCACAAAAACTTCGCATTTAGACTCGCTTTAAAGAGGAGGCAGACACGAACTCGGAAATGGCCTATTTTACCGAGAAAAATCATCAGGTTGCTTATTAGTAATGCTTGCCACGCCAAAAACTGCGTCATCCAGGGATCGCATTTAATTGGCTATTTGTGACTTTCTTTGAACATTGACCAATCAAAATGCTTGGTTTTGTTTCTTTTTTCGCACCGAATTACCTGAACTATGTTATCTGAACTGACCGCATTTCGCCTAGCCGATCACAATTGAATTGTTTTAAAATGTATATTATTATGTTTAAAAACATGCATAACCACTAGCCAAAAAACGTTAAATTTTAAGCAGTGCTGAAGGTCGGTTACCAAACTTCTCGTCAAGCGTAACATTTGAAATTAAGGCTTAGACCAAGAGTAAATTAGATAAGGGTGTTGCTCAATCACTTTGTCGCCTTGGTCCAGCACAATCACAAATGGATTTCTTTTTGGATACACTTTGCGCGCGAAACAAACAATGGGCGGCCAATTATAACCAACCAGAAGAAGCCATGTCACGCATGACTGTTTCTGCCATGTTTTTTCCAGGGACGTGACAACCGATTTTCGCTAAACGGGTATTCTAAAAATAGACTCATTTGTGCCTGCGCTAGGAAGCCCATCCATGACATAACAACACCCTTACCTAATTCACTCTTGGCTTAGGCCCACCTACTATTCAACAGTTCAATTCATTTTCCACGAGACGTAAATAAATCTGCTAACACAAGACCTGCATGGGGAACCGTGTTAATCTAAATTAACGATAATAAGGAATAATCGATAATTCAGGAGAAACGATGATATTGACAGTGTCAACCTCGTTCTAGGGTACTTGGTGCGCCAGGAGACGGCAAGGAGAAAGAACCCGGGAACGAGTATGAATATTTGTGAACTTCACAAACGGAAGCCGATTCCCTGAACGTTCGCAATTTACGACCTGAACTGATATGAACCGGAGCGAATGTGCCGCCTATGCGTACGTTCCCGTAAAGACTCTTCCCTTTCTTTTTCACCTTGAAATTTATTCTCTTGAGTTCATGTTAGTGAGATAATGTGATTCCTTTGAATTTCGCAGCTCATGCCCAGAGTAGAAGGCTTATCAGCATGTAGATACGTACACAGTCTTAGAAGCCTCAAAGGAGTTAACAATAATCTAAAGTACAAAGGTTATAATTGTGACTAAAATTACAAAACAATTTTAGCAATTGCCCTCGGAAGTCTGAAAAATTCAGGACTTCAACGGAATCGCTAAAATAGCGTTGATAACTGTGAGGATCATAGCTTTACTTGATTTCATATCCGCAGTTCCATATATGATTCATTCCATATATCATTTCATCGTTGATTCATCCCTCACGGGAACATTAGAACCCACAAATGACCAGCTCCCAACTTCAGTGGCTTCATAGCTCAGTTGGTTAGAGTGTCGCACTGGTATCGCGAAGTCACGGGTTCAAACCCTGTTGAAGTCCTGAATTTCTGGGGCTTTCCCTACGCAATTGCTAAAATTGCGTTCAGAACTGCGAGGATCATAGCTTCACTATATTTCACATTCTCTGTTCAATATACGATTGGCCGTATTTATACTAGAAGACCTCCTGACGTATTAAACGTCTGGCCGTAAGTGCGACTAATATACATACGGGACGCAATTAACTTCGACGGCTAGAAATCAAATTCACAATTTTCTTCAAAAGATACTAAAATTTAATCACCAAAGAGACTGTGCGCACTTCATTGCTAAGTGCGTCCCAGTTTAGTGCGTCTCGTCTTTATACTAGACCGCTTAGACGTCCGTTTAGACGCACTTAATTTGAGACGTTTAATTCGTCTGACGTTTAATGCGTCCAACTTATTTCCCGTATTTATACTAGTCGTCTAAGATGTCTTAAACGTCTGAGACGTCTTAGACGTCCTCCAGTATAAATACGGCCATTCATTAAATATATCATTTCATCGATAAATTGCAAAATACTCCATAAATTGATTTTTTCTTCCATCAAAAAGAAAATGTCTAGTGATACTCACTTATGCGTGAAATTCATCGAAACGTTGTATTGATCACACTTGAAATAGACTTGAGTCTCTGTCCCATCTCCAAATGATATGTTCACGGTGATATTTGTTCCACTGATGATGAGCACAGAAGCATTCCATAGTGCGCCAGCATCAACCATGGTCGGCGGTGGCTCGAGCCATACCATGAAGACTCGGTTTAGTACTCTGATCGTTGAAAAAGCGTCCGCAGAGCTAATATTATTGCGGGCGCGAACGAAAATAGGGTAGACACCTGCAGAAAAAACGATAGGCCGTTGTTATGCCCCTCGGTCATAAACCGCCACCAATTTATTCTTTCTTTCGTCCTTGTCTTCATTAAAAATAGATAGGCAGATAGATAGTTTTAGTTTTTTTAAAACAATCGCTACACAAGGCAGTCCGTGGACTGAATTCCGTAAATGAAAAACAAGCTAAAATATACACTAATTGAAAAAAAAAAACTAAAAATTATCTATATACAATTTTAAAAATATGTAATTAAAACTATGTACAAATGCTCCGTTAAGCTGAGAAATTCATCAAAACCGTCTAAACCTTATATACATAAAATGCACATGCTTGGGATAAGTGAGTTCTTAAAACGATTAGGTTATGGATTCGAATCCAGTTCAAGGCAAGATATTTTTCAGGCCTCCCCTGCAACTGCTCAAATTGTTCGCAAAATGCGAAGATCCGTCTTGTTCAGTCAAGCCAAGGCTGTTGAATACTGGCCAAATTCTTCTGTTTTTTTGCGAGCCCCATATCTAACCATCTTGAGTGAACAAGTTCGTTCAAATAAAAGAATCAAAGATATGGCCAAACTTCCGCTTTTTTGAAATATAAAATGACTTGTTAAATGTCATGCGGAGGAAACGAAAGCCAACTGTGATGGTGCATGCCTGTTTTTCATTGGACAAATTGAAATAAAAGAAAAAAAATTATAGGTTCCATTGCCGACATTTCAGCTCGTCCAGCAGGTGAAATATGGAATAACGGTCCATTTTCAGCGGGAAAACTGAAACATTAGTAATATTGATAGGACTGAGTGGAGTACAATTCAGGGAATAATCGGGCGAGTAATTTCAGCGCGAGGCCGATTTGAAATTACGAACATGATTACCCCTGAATTGTATGACACCAAGTCCCATTTAATACTAATTAATCGGAACAATAACAAAATGCGAGGATAAAAAGTCTTTGAATACCTTTTTGTGTGAAAAAGTAGGGAAACAGCGAGAAAAACCCCATCCAAGTTCATGTGATTGACGCGCGAATGGCCTAGGTGTACCATTACAGGTATCCGTTGTCAACCCACGTGATATAGGACACCCACGTGATCGCGCGCCAATTACGCGATAAATAGGCGCGTACAGAACCAATTAAGATTCGAGTATTTTGTAAATAGTTTCGATTAGCGCCACGTTAGCGTCCATTTGATGTCCAATTATGTTTAGCAGAGAACCTCAACGAAATTATAAAACGAACGCGCAGAGCATACAGAACCGTGTCACTATGGCTAATGATTAAATTTTCGATCCCATCTCGGATAATGCGTCTCTAGCGTTCTGATAGACTCACACAATTTCGGTGATCAGCTCACATCAGAGATAACGTATGATCTCATATGGATAACTTGATCGCGCCAACTCTTTGGTAAATTGAAGAAAGTTCCGGTCGTTTTGAAAGATTGAAAACGTTTTGAGTTGCAGCAATTATTTCATTCGCGTTGGCTGTAGCCAACACGCGTTTTCTCAGAGTCATTGTTGTGATATTGCCCAACTCGACTTCGTTGTTAATGTTGCGTTCCTACAGTTATTGGTAGGACGTTCAATTAAAACTATAATACTGATTATGATATTTCCTAAAATTATTTGTTTTAAAATGGAGAGCTTTCTTTTATTCTCACCGCTGTGGTCGAACGCCATTGTGGTTGAATTCGACACTGTTTCCAGTGTTTGGTTATGGGCTTTCCAAATGTAGCTTATGTTACTGCCTTTGTCCGTGGAACTCCTTAATGATATGCTACTCCTTGTTGCATAGCCATCATTCCCGTTTGGTTCAATGATTGTAAGATTTTCAATGGGTTCCTAAAGGGAAATTTAATGTTGAAAATACCATTATTGAAATCTCTCGGTTCGCGGTTTGTTCAAGGTCAAAGTACGGCTGAACTCTGTCTAAATATCAGACCATTTTCGAAATACCAAATATTCAGCTTGATAGTGAGGCAGTGAGAAAAAAAAACATAGAAACACGTTGGAATGAATAAGAAAAATATTTACATATCATCCACTTTCCTTTGTCTTTGTCCTCACTGCCTCACCATCAAGCTGAATTTTAAAAAACGAAAAAGGCCTAATTGTACGCGTTTATGCAGCAACACCACGGAAAGTTACTCAAAATTCTCTATGTTCAGTCCCCGTGAAACTAATTTCTTCACGAGAAAAAATGGAAAAATCTTTTCAATTTTAAAGAAATGTTGGTCTGCTGTTAAAGGAAAGTCACATTTGAAAATACTCTTCTTGGCCATGGCTGCAGTTTTGTAAAAACTCGATGAAACTAATTTTTAGACTTTGACCCGTTATACACAGACTTCTGTTCTGTGAGCTGCATTTTGAACCAACCGGTCACCATACTCTTCGAACACCCATGCAAAGCCACCTGGGAAAGATCTTCTAAGCCCTTCAGTCTGGTTTTATGAAAGCCAAAACATGCACACAATAAAGGCTTATACTGTTTGGAGATTCATTTTGCCGGCTTTCAACAAGACCATCCGGCAGAAACTTCAGAAAATAAGTCTTCATACCTGTACAGATACCAAACAATCTTCATTGACTGAATTCGCTGAGTTCTTTACCGAGGCATTCACTTTGTAAATTCCAGCGCTTATGAAATTAATATTCACTGCCGCAACGGAAGGCTGGGATACATGCGCCCGCAGTAAATGTTTGATTTCGCGACGGCGGACATCTCCAGAGGTATTCAGTTTTGTTCCGGGTGACGTATTGAACTTTGAATTCGGATAAAAGAAGGACGGGTCGTTCACTGTTTGTTCGAATGAAAGTTCTCCAGAAGAGCTATTGTGTACCCAGCCTATGACATCGCCAGCTTGCACTTGGATGACTTGTGCGGGTTTTAAAGTGATCAGATTTAATCCGACCGCAGCTATGTTAATTAGAGATTCTAGAAGTAATGAAATATAGTTTAGTTGCATTACTTCGACAGAGCGTTAAACATAAGAACTTACTCGGCTGCAGAATGGTCCAAAATAGAACGGCCGTCTACAAGTTAAGAAATGGTATATGATACCCTGTGGTGTCGTCCTCTCTTCCAAAGACAGAATTGGCGTAAAAATGCAAAAGAGGTGGCCACAAGATAAGTTAAACTTAAAGTCCGGAAAAAAAACATGCTTGAGCTTAGGTTCCCGAGTCCGTGTCTTACTTAGGGCCGATTTACACAGTGCGATTTTGGCGCATGCGACAAGCTTACAACAGGCCTACGACATGACTTACGATTGTCGCAGCGTTTTAAAACATGTTTTAAGATGCTACGACATTTTCTCTGAGGTACACGACATTGTAAACGAGTTGTAAGCCTTTGGTAAGCTTGTCGCATGCGACAAAAATATTATCGTGTAAATCGCCCTTTAACAAGGCAAAAGGGTTTATAGACTTTCCGCTATAGATTGAAAACTATCGTCTCCAAGCAGAAACTCGTCTAAGGGAGCCTCTACCTTCCATACTTGGCCTAGGAGTCATTCCAGAGTAGATTTATTTATAGAACGACTCCCTTGTGAAATTCAGCAAGCCCAATGTTGTGAAAGCCAATCAAAACAGAGCTATCTTAGCGTTAAGGGAAATATGATACTTTTCGCAGGAAAACTTGCTCCTAAAAATAAATTTATTGGGGAAAGGGTTGACTCAAGGAATTAGTTGAAATACAGTCTCCCCTTGATAAGTCTAAGTCTGATGGACAGGCTGAGAATAGAGTACCAGCGCTCTACGTAAAAAAAAAGTACTAAACAAGTTTCAACCTTGTTTTATTCTCCGAGGAATATTATTAATTCGTTAAAACTTACCTGCAACTATGAGGTAGTTATTTGATGGAATCGGACTTGACGGAAAGGAAACGTTTACTCTTTGACAATTGGACAAGCAGCGTCCAGACGAGACACAGACGTCGTTATTAGGGCAAGAAAACCAATCCAATGTCAAACAATGAGCTGTTTTTGGTATGCAGGAATGGTTTTTTGGACAGAATTGATCAGCCGCCGATCCACAAATGGGACGGTAGACCTAGAAAAATCACCAAAAACCACTAAAAGAGATATCCGCATTTCACCCGCGTTTTACCCTAACAGAATTTGATTGTCCTCGACTAAATGGCCGATGGCTCGACCAAACAGAAAACGTTTTACCAACCTTCAACTGCAATTATTGTGGGGCGGCTAATTTAATTAAATCGAGCGTAGATTTTTGTTGAGGGTCAAAAGTAACAACTCCTGGTTCCGAAAATTTCGGAAACTGTGAAAAACGAAAAGAAAACATTTCCAGATTTGTTCCGCAGCCACTTAAGTCGCTTCATAGCCATGATGATCACTTTCACTGAGACTTACTTATATATTCTGCGGTTCAAATAGACGAAAATTTCATTCGGTTTTTCTCTCAAAAAGAAAACTACCTAAAACTGTACATTGCACTTCAGTCAAAATAACGATTCTTGAACAATTTGAAGACTGTCTTTATCTAATTCCACCTATGTTGTTGAAGAGTAAACGCAGTCACTGTTTCCATTCAAATCGAAAGTTACTTCAGTCATATCCAAAACGTCGCAGTTTCTTTTTCCTAATGAACTTGTCTAAATTCAAATTCAAGGAGATCGCTCAAACAAAAAAATGAGTAGAGGACTTAACTCACTGAAGAGAACGCGCAAGAAGCTGCTGGTGAAACGCGTGTCCAATTCAAAACACATGCCGCAGGCGTTAAGTCCAGTTTCACTTGTTTTTTCTTTTTCTTTTTTCAAAAATAAAATGTTAATACGCTGACGCTCATCAAAGCAACAACAACAATTAAAATAATAATAATAATAATAATAATAATAATAATAATAATAATAATAAATTCGTTAAAAAGCTCTTTTGCTTATCGTGGAGCGGTAGCATACTATTAGAATGCACTGTCTTCCAAACCATGTAAGAGATTTGAAAACATTAAATAGTTTTAAAGCGTTTTTGAGAGGAGACCACCATGATAGTTAAACTAGTTTCCAGTTTCTCGACAGTTATGGAAACCCTCGACTGCGTCTCGGTAAGCAAACCCGAGACGCAGTCGAGGGTTTGCAAACTGTCTCGAATTCTCCCAACTTCTGCGAGTGTTTAGATTAGGCTATGGAAACAAGGAAAAAATCCTCTATTGCTTTTATAAAACATTTCTCAAAGATAATTTGACAAATAAAGGAAACAAAGAACGGAAAATTCTTGATTGAACTAGATTTTCTTGATACATGCTCATCTTTCCTAACAACCAATTAAAACGCGCGTCTGACTAACTAACCAATCAAAATTCGTGTGATGTCACAGCCGTGTTTCCATACTCTCATCTAAACCTAGCTACTGATTAATGAGAGTGCGGTTACTTTCCTAATTATTTTATAAAAAAATTTAAGTAATTGTAATTAACTGCTATTATGTTGTGAGTATTTGAGCCCGTATTTTTTACATTAATTTAGATAGAAACACCATGATGGCCCATAAGGGACATGGCATTACGTGATCAGTTTTCTGCTTGAAATTTTCAAACTCGAAATTTTGAGTTCCCAAGCACGAAATTTCGCGTTCACAAACTCGAAATTTTGATTGTAAAATGTAAAATGTAGACTGCAGACTAAGGTTATAACTATGATGTAACTGTTGAAAAAGCCCAAACCCTTTTGAAGTGCTAACGGTTACGCCTAAACATTGTTTTGTGACTAACGAGGGCTAAGGTTAGCACCTCTAACAGTTACATTATAACCTTAATCTGCATTTTACCCATTGCCTTCAGTTTGTATTTTACACTGACCGATTTATAAACTCAAAATTTCGAGTTTATGAACTGTAGCGGTCCAATTTGCTTACATTTCTTAGCCAAGTTTGAAAAAATCTGGATAGAACGTCATTTTCAAGGGAACTACCTTAATGTCAAGTCTATATAGCGCTGAGGCACCAATTGGTAACACAGTGACTGTACATAAATCAAATCAAATCAAACAACTAATACCAAATGATAGGTTGGTTTTTGAGGAGAGGGGAAAATCCGGAGTACCCGGAGAAACATCTCTCGGAGCAGAGTAGAGAACCCAAAAACTTAACCCGCATGTGAGGCCAAGTCGGGGAATCGAACCCAGGCCACATTGGTGGGAGGGAAGTCCTGTCACCACTGCCCCATCCCCTGCTGCCAATTGTAAAAGAACCAATACTCGATTTTATCCTTACCAAGAGAAAATGAGGGGACAGAGAGGGGGCTCCCGGTCCAGCCCTTGGGATATGTCATGTCCACGAAAGTTATTTTTAGACGAGCGGAAGTCTTTGTTCTAGCGGAAGTCTGTCTTCCGAAACGTCCGCATGCATTTTGAAAAGACATGATGAATATTTATTCATCAGCTTTCCACGTGCGCCGCCATTTTTTCTTTTCACTAAGAACCTGAGAGCGAGGCAAGACTGCATGCGGACGTCTCGGAAGACTGACTTCTGCTTTAACAAAGACTTCCGCTCGTCTAAAAATAACTTTCGTGGACATGACATACCTCGGCCAACGCCCTGAGCCTCCCTCTCTGCTCCTCATTTTCTCTTGTCCTTACTGAATATTTATCAAATTTTCTTACCTGTATTTGAATAGTGCCATTCTTGGAAGCGACGAATTCCCATGCTAGAATATAACCATCTTTCCTTATCATTGCAGTAGGAATTATGAAAGCGCCGTCTGTTTCTGGAGATATACTATTGTTTCCAATTGTCGCTGATGAGCCTGTCTCGTGCATAATGGCGTCTGAAAGAAAAACAGCATGACGAGAACTCTATTTACGATTTGCTCATTTGTAATTCGCTCGTTTAATTACAGAAGATTGTAACTTTTTTGGGAGCTTCTTGCCGAAGATTTTTTTGTGAAATATCCATGGCCAGTTGTCTCCGGATGCATGACCTAGAGTAAACTGTTTGGAAAACGAACAATGTGAAGCGTTAACACCTAACGAATTCAAATACTCTGTTTTCAGTGACTCCGGCGACATTCAGGAACCCGTTACTGTTCAAAATAACCCCCCTTTACTCACGCTGAAAAATTGACACGGCACCCCAAGAGCGCGGAACTTTGTTCAGTGCTAATGGTCTAGAGGGAGGCGAGCAAATCACCAGATATTTCTTCTCGTAAGGGAACTGTTCTGTTTATACATTTGAATATCTAACGAGGTGGTGCCCAAAACAAACGCAGGTACGGCACCAAGATTACAAAATGCCGTACCAGGTTTTTGTTCTAACGTAAAGGACGGTAAAGGCCTCAATTTACCAGAGAGGTTAAATTTTATGTTCTTGGTTTTTGGTGATGTAGCCCATGTGACTTCCGTTTCAGTTCCATGACTGACTTTTAAACCAATCTGGGTTTCGTTTTCTGTGGAAACAATTCCTTGTGGATAATCCAAGCTGACGTTAGCGACCGAACTCTGAATGAAAATCCACATAGAAGCCTTTACGGATCTTGAAACGTTGTTTCGTGCGGACACGGTCACTTGGAATTGGCCCAAGCCAGTGAAAATGTGGGACATGTTGGGACACGTGCTCAAGGCATATGAGCCATCGCCAAAATTGAAAAAAAAAGAAGCATTCAAATCACCTGAAATTAAAAGGCGTATGACATTTTAATTAGACACTTTTAATGAGGATTAGGTAATCATTTGCTGTGAAAAATGTGAACGCCTCTAATCATCAAAAGACGAGGAAGGAAAACGAAACATTTGCGTCGCATTGTTTTATTTCCCGGGGTATCTAATCGAACAAAATCGAACAAAAACCCAATCAAACTCAATCGAACAATTGGTTTTCGATTGGGTTCGGCAATCGAATAAAATCGAACCGATCGGATGCAATTTTGTTCGGACGGTATCTCTTGACGCCGGAAACTAGTAAACCACGTAGGGTATAGTCACTATCAGCCTTTATTATTGAATGAGAAAAGGGAAAAGGGAAGGGGAAAGCAAGCATTGATTTGACCTTAGGAAGACTGAATTTCCACAGACCACGTGCCTATCATGCGATGTGAAGATTGTCCCATCGAACAAGAGTTAGGTAATCGAACGTTCGTCTGAGGTCGATTACCGATCGTTCGTTAATCGAACGTTCGATTGTGTTCGATTGGCAAAATTTTATTGTGAGTTCGATTTTGTTCGATTGAGTTCGGCAATCGAACGAGTGGTGTTCGATTGGGTTCGATTACCGAACTGTTCGATTAGATACCCCGGGTTTATTTATAGCAACATTCCATAGTTGTGTTCATCATTATTCGAAGGAACAATTAGGAAAATATTAAAAACTAAAGCCGATGACTCACATGTTCAACATTCTAGAACATTTGTTGCTCAACAACTGTTGAACAATGTTGCACAGACTTGTTAAACGGAATAGAGCTGGTTTCTATTTTCGTTCAACGTCCGTCGTTCAACAACCTTCAACGTGTTGAATGGCATATTTCAACATTCAATTCAACATGGCATAATAAGTAAAATGTTTCAGTACAAAAACATTTTTGCTGCTGTAAAAAGTTATTTTTTATGGTCTCTCTTTAAGCCCTCCACACCGTCAAACTCGACTCGGTTGTTTTGTTTATAGTGGTGTTATTTTCATTGAAATCTAAACAACTTACAGGGTCTTCGTTCAAACTAATTTATATTATCATTTGCAAGAACAATGAAAAGTGTTTTGATGTTAAAAACATCAAACTTAATTAAAAGGGGAAAAGAAACTTTTTTACTTGAACCGTTTCGTTGTTGTTTTGATTTGTTTTATCGACAAGAACTATCAGCGATAGTTGTCTCTTGAGCGCCGTGGATTCATCCCGCAACAACCGAAAGAAGTCTCTAGACAAAGCTTGCGCAGCGGAAGCGTAAATGACTTGAAACCTCTCCACTCCCCACCCACTCGGTAGTTATGTCGCTCTCCCCAGTTTACGGTGCTGGCTGTTTGAAAACAAAGATGGCGGCAGTTTGTGCTCGATCATCACTTCTTTCCATCCCTCAAACTGACATTTCCCTTTTTATTCAACTTATACGACGTACCGTCTACTTTAGACTTCAAATCTACTTCAACGGAACAAAGATTTTAAACAACCTGAGAAGATTTACAATGGGCGAGGCAAAGAGTTGAACCCGAATCGATGGCTCTACCTTGCACTTTCCGATATCCACTAGACAAACGAGACAACCTTCCGAAAAATCGAATTTTTAGAGTATTGAAATAGTAGTACCCATCAAAACAATTAAAAGTTAACCGTCTTCAACGGGGTTTTTAGACTTAAATACTGTAGATCAGTGCGGCATAACTTAGAAACGCTATTTCTTGTTGAACTAAAGCTGTTTTCATTCTTTTTAGAGCGGTAAGCTTGTCAATATTAACATGGGATATTGCGTCGTGTAATTGTTACGAAATGTCCGATGTCAGTTTGATGGATGGAAACTAGTGTTGACCATCCCGACGATCAAACGGGTAAATTGGGGACTGGGAACAGTCTAGTGCATTTCTTGTACCTGAAATATTGGTCAACTGTAAATAAATCAGCAATTTTCCGATCATATCTCTTTTTTTTTGCCGTTTTTAAAGTCGTGCATAAAAGAATTTGAGGACTTCACTGTTGATTTTTCTTTTCAATGAAAGATGTTGACCGTGGTTGCATTGGAACATTCAACTATTCTGTATGTGCCAGAAAACTATTTTTTGCTTGCTTTCGTAGAGGATACTGCCAAACTCTGATTAAGGAGTACAAGGCCCAGTTGTTGTTGTTGTTGTTGTTGTTGTCAAATCTGCTGGACCTAGCCTAATTTAATGCAAACTGGCAAAAACAGTAGCTAGCTTTTCATCATTTGCATTAAGTTCAAAACATGAAAATTTTGACATTTGAACTGCATCTGAGAAACACATAGGCATGAGCAAGTCCTCCTAGCTCCAACAAGGGAATTAAATTTCTGTATATGAGAATTGTGTTGATTTCGAAAATAGTCATACCGCGTCTGCAAGAGTTACTAGCTGTACTAGGTCTGTAAGTGATTGTCATGGCTGGTTAAAATTAGCCGGTAACTGAACATGCTGGGCAAAGATTCTGAAAGATTAAACCGAGCATTTCGTTCACAATCATGCTGATTTGACGGACGGCCCTTCGAAGTCCAGTTACCATATCTTTGTATCTACAGGGATATGCAAACCGTCTTAAATCCATGCAGAGAGATTCATCACAGCTGTGAACGTAAAAACGGTTTTTTAAATTACTTTTTCATGGAGATTCAACACGTCGAGAAGATTGTAGATATCGTGTTTGACAAAATCGAATTTGCTCTTGCATTCGGCGTCTGTCAAGTTATCGAGATCAAATTGTCATATCTCCAGTAAGGCATGTCGAGATTCTTTGATGAATTCAACTCGTACAGGAAAATAATTTCTTCATCGTCTATTAGTTTCATGTCGTTTGCTATTATAAGTGCATCTCTTACATCTCTGAAGATATTCATTTCAGTTGAGTGAAACTCACAAAAGCTGCGCCGGTTTTGAGGGTTTTCCTGGTTTTGCACGTATTTACATCATACAGTCGAAGGAGTTCTTCGCCGTCTATGAGTTGACATCGTTTGCTGTCAAAAACCAGCTTTTTGGCCAAAGAAGGTTCACATTTTGCCTCTCTTTAAGCACTGAAAAGCTGTTGTCAGGTTAAAAGTTTTTCCCTGGTGTCGCGTTGTGTCGCGTATAAAGGTTTGTTTACGTAAAGGACGGCAACCTGTTCGCGTGCGCGACCTAGTCCCAACGCGAGTACAAGACACCGTCTTCCTCCGCCCGTCCTCTTGCGTAAGGTCTCTATTGTCAGGACGAGGACGGCAAAGAAAACTAACGTGCAGGGCATGCAGCTCCTTTGTTTTTGCTCATTAAGGCGCCCGCAAACGAGGAAACATTGTTTCCCGAAATGTTTCCTCGGTGCACAAACGAGGAAACATTTGCTGAGGTAGCAAAGTTTGCTCCCGCAACAAATGTTTCCTGGGGCCGCGAACGGGGAAACATTGCTTCCGCAACATTGTTTTCGCAGAATTGTTTCCTCGGTTGCAACCGCCTTTAAACCGATTGTTTTGTGGCGTTCTTCTGGCCGTCTTCGTTCTCCTTGGGTAACTTTAAGCTCCCTATCTCTTACTACGAACTTTGACCAGATCCACGACGGCGACGCCGACCAAAACGTCACCTAAAAATATAGCTTTCGCCGTTATTCCATCTCTTTCACGCAGTACAATGTTGGCGAAATAAAATAAAATAAATAGGTGCGAGGGGTCGAAAAAGTAAACACAGAGAATGAAAGGTTCACATTTGTAGTATTCACGTTGTAGTCAAATCCTCAAATCTGGTGATTTAACGACGTCGTTGTGCTGAATATCGGCAAGAATACTTGCTAAAATCCGTGCCGCACGTGCAGCACGCTTATTTTTCCTCTTTTAACCAATGATATTACAGTTTTGTGGCGTTGTCGTTGCCGTAGCTGTCGTCATTTCTTAAACAGTGATTTAGCCAAAAAATCCGGAAATTTCGGTTTGAGGTCAAATGGAAAGGCAATTTTCCGGAAAATCTTTTCGTAAATTGTGGACAACTTCCAGAGGTAGTCCTCTTTTTCCGTTAGGAACGGCATTCGCGAAATGATCTCACCATTTGGGAGAATCCTTCCGTTTCCAGGCCCGGCCCTTTCTCACAAGATCGAGTAAAATATGCGGGATGGAATGCTGTGTAGTAAATGGTAAGCGCCATTCTTATCCGGTTGGTCATCAAATTCGGAAAATCGCTTACCTTTATGCAACGATCATTCCAGGATTATTTGGCTAAATGGTAAGCACGTTAGTTCGTTTGCTCGTCCACCACCCTTTACTGTGGCTGTCGTCGTCCGTTCTTATAAACTCTCTAACAATTGCGGATGAATAATAGATACGATGTTATCGTTTTCCATACCTCTGCTGATAGCAGCTTGAAAATAGACTTCCTGAAATAGCGAGCCATTAGGTGGACCGCGGATTTCAAGGCCGCCAATGGCATCTTTGGTAGAATATACTCGGATGTACATAGTATCATTGTAGAAAATTTGCTGTATTTGCTGTGAGTGTGATAAGTCACAGAGATCATCTCTCGAAGCCTGTCCATGTTTATCGTAAGGCCCGTCGCTACAAAGGCAAAATTGACCATCTGTAGCTGCATATGACTGATTCAAATAAGCGCAGGCCGAAGTGCATTCCGCGGCGTTGGTAGCGTTGAGTACGTAGTTTCCGGCGGAAGTGTTGAATACTCTTTCTGTAACATTTTCATTGAAGCAGCCTAGGTACCAGTCTGAAAGTGCAAAAAAAAAAACGTCAAAGTCTTTGAAGGGGTTGTCTCACAGCATTGCAGTTCATTTTGTGTTGGTTTACCAAATAATTTCTCCTACTCCATATGCAACTTCACGTTAACGCAGCTTCGTGGAAAAAGAAAAAGTCTGTCGAGCATACATGATTTAAGTTGTAAAGAACAGAGAAACTTTGAAAAACTGTCACCGATTGAGCTTTCAAGCCTATTTCAATCTTCTTCAATTTTTCCCAACCTTGCCTCCTTTTGTATTTTCTGTTTTAGTCAAACCTTCTTCAATGTTCTAGGTTGTTTTTTTGTTGTTGATTTGGTTGCCAGTTTTAGCTAATACCAGAAACCCATAAGGGTTGAAACGTGTAACGGCTCCTTGGGTGCTGGGAAACAAGCTTCCGAATATTCAATTTGCTAAGTACCATATTTGGAACAACAACAGCGAGGGGTTTCCAAATATGGTACTTAGCACT
>NC_090890.1:46251472-46266472 GCF_036669925.1 Montipora capricornis | reverse complement strand
CTGCAATGTCACCAAGAACACAGTTTTCAGTTTTAATGGCAAGCTTGGATGCGGCATGGGCAACCCACTATCTCCAGTCCTTGCAAACATTTTCATGGCTAAATTAGAAGCTGACGTAGTCCGACCTTTCAACCCGCCATTTTATGATCGGTATGTTGATGATTGTTTCTCTAAGAAGAAAAAGAACGAGCCTGATGCTCTATTCGAACGACTAAATCGCTACCACCCTAACATTGTTTTCACTGTCGAGGAAAACCCCGACCATTTTCTCGATACTGCCTTTAGTTATACCAACAAGTTCAATTGCAGCGTCTTCAAGAAACCGGGGAAACTACCAACACATTGGAAATCTGAGGTCCCTACCAAGTGGAAAAGGAATTGCATCACTAGCGCACTCCACAGAGCCAAACGCATCTCTACCGATTTTGACAAGGACTTAAAAACTCTAGAAACTTCTTTCATCAATGCAGGTTATCCGAAACGTTTTATTTCGCATACAATCAACAACTTTCTAAACCACTCGCCCCAAGATGACAACATCATTCCGAATTTTCTCTTCGAAGAACGAAAGAAAGTTTTCATCAAGCTCCCTTTTTGCGGTAAAAACGAAAAACTCAGTAAGACGTTTATTGAAAAACTCAACAAGTTCACTAATTTCAATTTTATTTTTATAATCCTGTGGCAAACAAGGCAAATCAAAACCATCTTAAACAACAAAGACAAAAACACTCACAGATCCAAAGTTGTTTACAAAGGTGATTGTTCTTGTGGCGATGATTACATTGGCGAGACTGTACGAAACCTAGCAGTACGAATTGTGGAGCATTCAAATCCTACTCACACTTCTGAACCTGCAAAACACCTGCGGGAAAACCCATCACATGCTTTCACTTGGCGTGTTCTCTCCTCGGCACAGACTTTTCACAAGCGTAGGATCGTCGAGGGGCTAATGATCCAACAATTCCGCCCCAGTTTGAACAAACAAGTCATTTCTTATGTCTCCAAAGTTTTCCCTTTGGGAATTACATAAGATATAAATGTACGCGCGGACGGTCACCCATTTTTTAACCCTGATGATGGCAAACAGCCGTTTGAATATTTTAATTTTTTAACTTTTAGCCTTGTATATAGAATATATTTTACTAAGCGAACATTATGGACAATAATTGTTTATTATCATCATTATCATTACTACTATTATTATCATTAAGCCAGGTCACAGCATAGTTAGTGGCGGTTCGATTGCTGATTAGGAGCACAAAGGCTCTTTTTCCGGGTATTCTCAAGTCACATTAACAAATATATCTCCTGAAAATGCGAAAACTGATGAGCTGGCATGATTTGCATTTCTGGTTGACCAATACTATAACTTAAGAAGGCATTACTGTCCTCCAGATTGTGCGTCAGTACGTACCCACGTAGCTACGCATTACTTATGAGGTGTTCACTCGATGTTCAGATATTGCTTCACAGTGACAAAACATCACCTTGCCTTTTCAAAAGTAAACAAAGGGAAGAAAAACCGTGCAAAATGAATAAGCTGGTACCATTTTGTTGACTTAAGCCTTCTTGTCAAATTTTTGCTCAAAAATAACCAAGAACTAACGGGAATCGAAGTGAGGGAGAATTAACGAATAAATTTGGGGAAGATTTTCAAGATTTATTTTTGAGCCATTTGCTCTATTTCAGCTGACGGGATCTTTCCTTCTTATAAAGCTGCAAAAGACTACAATAAATTCGTTTACATCGCCGAACAAATATTAAATGCACTTTCTTTCGTTCGCTTATTTACACTGCGTGGGCAAAAGGAGACGACTTGAAATCGGAAAGTGATCCGTTTAAAAGGTAACTTGATAGGTCAGAAACCGCGCGCCCTGTTTCAGTGGTAGCATTCCAGTTGAGTTAAAGGTGGCCCACACTTGTGAAATGGAACTTAGTTGATGGTAACTTCTATAATAGGAAAGTAGGAAAATAAAAGGAAATATTCCAGAGACAAAGACCTTGACAACAGCCTTGTCGCAACAGGGAAAAATGAGAAATTCTTAAATCCAGAAAGAAATAAAAAAATCGGTAGCGCAACAAAGATGACGGCTCTTGATTAGCTTTCAAGCGAGTAGGTGCAAAAACTGCGTTCATTGTTGCTCCCAACATCAAGGGAGTTTCTGTTTTTTTTTTTCCTTTTTGTGTGCGTGGATATGCTTTTGGTTTTGTTTGCAAGAAGATCCAAGGAAAACTATAAGTGTTTCTACCGGTAATAAAAGGGACGGAAAGGTTCAGATTGTGATTAACAATCATGACTGGAAATCGTCCAAACCGGTCCGACCAACAAATAGCCGACTGAAATGGTAGAAGTGAGAAGAAATAAAAGTGCTGTTTTCTGGCGTTTTATTCGTTGTAGGAGATATTTGGAATCATTGCCGGTTTAGATCAAAGCGATTTTGTTGAGTAGCGCAAATTATTTTTTATCGAATGAGATGAATTGTCAATTAGTTCTTCCCATGTAGGCCTGCTTAGTTAATTCTTTTCAGCAGCTTTAACTGAAGTAAAATGCATGCACGACTGATATCTTTGAATTGGTTGAATAAAACAACAAGAAAGGAAGACTCTTTTGTTAGGCATTACTGGTAGGTAATAAAACATTAAGTGACCCCTTTTCAAAGGCCTTAACGAAATATTTAAACTGAAACTCCCCGGCTAAATTCGTTTCGCCGGAGGAAAAGAATAGTCAGCTGCGTTAAGTCTGTTTTTCAGACCTGCGCTGTTGGCCCAAATTCCGCGAAAGGTGAGATATGAAATCAAAAACAGGGCATCATTGGCTTGTGTGGGCTTTTCCTTTTTCTTCTTTTTCTTCTTTTTCTTCTGTATCGTTAACAACACAGTTTAGCAAGGCAAATTCGATACCCAGAAGATGTAAATTGTGAAATGTAGTATAGTAGTTAACTTCGGGCGAATAATGATTAGCCTAGTTCATCGTTAGTCTGCTTATTTAGAAACTCAAAGTTTTTGAGCAAAGCCTGCCGCTAACCGTAGAGCAATTCAAATAAATCGCCGAAATATTTTTTCCAAGTCTTAAAGTCCGCACTGGCCGCAAAATGTAACTAATCGAAGGATAATAAAATTTCTTTCAGTATTGAAGAAAATTCCCATTTCCTTTCTTTTCTTTTTTTTAGGTGAGACCATTCTCTTGCGAAATAAAATAGAACTATCCCTGGAACACAAGCTGTGGCTGTGTCAATAAAAGCGAAAACAGGCCAGGGGAATCTAACTAGAAATAAAGTAACTGTATGTTAAAGAGATGAATAATACATATAGAAATATGTTCCATAATGAGCCACCTAAAAAATGAAACCGTTTCCCAATAACAGGTTTGAACCGCAAAGTAGGATTTTATTTGTATTGAAAACTTACCAGCCTGTCCATAGCTGCTTTGTAGAACAATATGAATTAACTGTGGAAATGAATAAAGGACTTAAGATTTTGTTTTTTTCCTTTTTTCAAAAGAAAGGAAGTGAGCGAGATAAATGCAAAGAACTTATCACTCTACGTATAGAATTTTGCAAAGCGCTTTTACATGGTTTTGAAACCAATGGACTTACCGTTAGTGGAAGAAGCGACGGCAATCGATGGCGGAGTGATATCATGTTGATTTTTTTTTTCAGATAAACCGCTGCTAAACTGGTGCCTTTCTTGGAAACCAGCCTAGTTTTCCAGAATTATACTGGTAGTTGCTTTCATTGTCTCAATTTCAGAGGAATGAAAGAACATCCTGCAAATAAACGTACAGCAATCATCCAGCTGTCTTAAAACACCTTGACTTTTCAATGTTTGCATTAAAAGGGAAACAATATAATTTTAATGAATTTGCATAAAAAAGAACCAGATATGTGAGACTGAGACACGAATGTGTGTTAACCGTCAAAATGTCACGAAAAATGCTACTTTCATTGGCTAGCCGAAATCTGTCTGTACATCACACTTCAAATTTGCTCCACTCTCGCGGCGTCTGCCATTGAGTTACTCCTAAAAATTAATCTTCACTGACATTTCAAGGTTCCGTGTAATTTTAAGCCTTTCAGAAATCTAGGACATGAGAGTGTGTGTTAACCATCAAATTTCTCTTCGGTTTTTGCTGAAATGTGAATGTGTCAATGTACGTTAGCATCTATTTTCCATGCGTCTTCAGAAATCATCACCACCACGAATTTTCTCTGACTATTCAGATTCCATTTAACTTCAACATTTTTCAACACTAGGGAATGGAGATTTGTGTTAACCGAGACTAGTACAAAACGTCACAAGAAGTCCCGCTTTCCTCGCCTAGCTCAACCTGTAACTTTGAAACGCTGTTAGTACAGTGGCGAAGACGATTTCTGTGGCGAGTATAAAGATAAAAAGATGAAACAAAAAAGGAATAATAAGCTACATAGCTGTTTTCCTTGCAAGAAGAGGCCCTTCGATCTTCCTAGATAACTCGGTAAGAGAAACGTACAAAGGTTTTTTTCATGGATTTCCTACAGAAATCGCCCGCTAAAATTTAATCGATCCTCACGGACATTTCAGGTCGGTTCCTTTTAATTTCGATTTCCTTTTCTAAGAGAATCTCGCTAAATCTGTAGTAACCGCGCACCCGAAAGTAATGAACACCTAAATTACGTGTTATTTTTAGGCTAAGCTTATTCCTTAACTGATGAAATTTTACTGGCAATCTAAAGCTAGCTGCCTACGCAGAAATTCAGCGTCGAAACATAGCTAAAAGGCGAAGTTCGAACACTTAAGCAAATACGCTTGACTATGTGTCACCACTAAATCATAACCAAAATAACAGAACATGTCAGTTAACTTTGGTAAATAAAAGAAATTAAAGTTCAAAGTGTTTTTCAATCAAGATTTGGAAAATATAAACTGAAAAGTAAAATACTATTTCGTCGGCCTTTTTTTTGCCACAGGAACAAAACTTTTGATTGAAAAAGAAAATTTAGTAAACGGCGAATCTGGAAGTTCAAAATGAAAAGAAGTTAAATTGAAAAAAAAGTTTTCAAGGCAGTGAATTGTCAAATTTCTCTCTTGTCCCAACATCAATTTAGTCCAAAACCTAAAAAGAAGGTACGGTAGTTTTAATTAATACCGATCCATTTCACCGGATTCCCTCCTTGCCCGGGTTGCTCGAAGCATGGTTAGCCGCATTAACCAGCGTTAAATACCATGGGAACTTGTAGGTTTTGATACCTCTTAACCAACGGTCAGCGCTTACCTGGCTTCGAGCAACCGATCCCTGGTCTGTTGCTACTTACGGTGTTTAAAATTTCCTTCGCAGGGAAGGTAAGGAAATTTTTTCCTTCTTTTAATTATAAAAAAAATGTGGCTTTCTCCCATTTGATTTCACTGGCATGTTATTCTATTGCCGGAAATTAAAATACTCGTCGATGTAAACGGAAAATATATCAATAATATTTCTTGGGTGAAAAGTACTTGAAAGCACCGAAATTATTTTTTCATTGATAAAGCTGGGCATGGGACAAAAGATTTCATTCTAAAAATGGATGACTGGCTATCGATCGTGAACTGTGCTATAGCAACGTAAGGTACGTCAACTCCGATTTCACTCTGAAAACAATGCAAAATGTTAGAATTTGACCTTCGTTTCAAAGCGCTGTTGATATATGATCGGCGCTCTTCTCGTGGTCGTGGATTTATTATTTTTTTTCAACAAAATTAATGGAATTTGATGGAATTAATAGAAGCGTATTTTGCAGCCAGCACCATGCGTAAGAAAACAAAGGAAATTGCCAGAATGAAGGTGTTAATTGACTATTTTGAAATTGTCCCTTGATAATAACAAATTCTCGAAGGCCAGTATCTTCACTTGCAGGTGCAAGAAGTTTGTTTGTCCACCTCTCAAAACTAGGCACGGAATGCGCACATTCGCGTCAATTAGTTGTGCTGTGCACCTTTTGAGCACTTTTCGAATTTGGAGCACTATTTTACGTTTCCAGCACTCTTGAGCACTTTCAGGAATTTTCGGCAAAATTTGGCACTTTTCCCAATTTTCCACATGTTTAGAGCAATATTTTGTGTTCGAAACGTTTTCAGCAAGCCGAGGTATTCTATTATCATAAACTTTGACATGAACACCTTGTCGCCTGACTGTAGTTATGGAAATACACGTGCAAATATCCCCTTAACCGTGGGAAAAAGGAAAGGAAAGGAACTTTATTCAAGTAACTATCCAGCGCTGGAGCACTAATTGGGGACACTGTAAACTGAAATCAACAAATTAACGCAAATCAAAGCAAATGTTCGTTTTTGAGGAGAGGGGAAAAGTGGAGTACCCAGAAAAAAGCCTCTCGGTGCAGAGTAGAGAACCAACAAACCAAGAGAAAATGAGGGGACATAGAGGGAGGTTCCCGGTCCAGCCCTTGGAATATGTCATGTCCACGAAAGTTATTTTTAGACGAGCGGAAGTCTTTGTTCTAGAGGAAGTCTGTCTTCCGAGACGTCCGCATGTATTTTGAAAAGACATGATGAATATAAATATTCATCAGCCTTCCACGTGCGCCGCCATTTTCTCTTTTTACTAAGAACCTGAGAGCGAGGCAAGACTACATTGGGACGTCTCGGAAGATAGACTTCCGCTATAACAAAGACTTCCGCTCGTCTAAAAATAACTTTCGTGGACATGACATACCCCGGCCAACGCCCTGAGCCTCCCTTTCTGTGCCGTCATTTTCTCTTGAACAAACTCAACCCACCTATGACGCGAAATTCGGGCCACACTGGTGGAAGAGGAGTGCGCCAGCCCTACGTAATTATAATAAAATCGAGTATTACTTATATGCTTGGCTGTTGCCGCTATGCTTGTAATTATGCCTCAAAAAAACTTTCCCTGACCCCCTTAAAGCGTACCACGAAAAAACCCAATTTTCATAATAAATTATTAGCACAATATTTAACAATTATTCGCCGAAGGCGAAGTGATTATCGGTGAATATTCACCGAGACGAAGTCGAGGTGAATATTTACCGATAATCACTGAGCCTGAGGCGAATAATTGCATGTTTTAGTATAAATACACAGGTGATTATTTCAAAAAAGAGAAAAAAAAACATTTCAAGGCGAAAATCATCCTCACTTACAGTGGCAAAACGACTACTGGCAGCCATTTTGTCGTCGAGGTGATTATCGGCTGATAATCCGAGATAGCGAGCCAACGAGAGCGCGCGATTTTGTATAATCACCTGTGTATTTATACTAAGAACATTTAATCCAAAGGCCTCAGGAGCCTGGCATAATGAGAGTAACCAGGCCTAATTAGATAAAACCGCTTGAGCACGCACTGGGAACAAGCGTACACTGCTAACAGTAATGAAAACCACATAGAACATTAAAATAGCTTGGATTCGGGCAATAATAGCTCAAAAAAGAAATAACTGTCGCAAAATGGAGCTATTATGCTGGATGCTCCACCTGTAGTATTATTCTCGAAATTATGCCAGCATAATGTGTCAACCCTAGAACAGCCAACTCAGCGCTCTTCGTTGTTTAGTGCTGCTTGTTTGATGTGATTGTGTATGACTGTTTCTGAATCGGTTAAATCATTGCCCCGCGGGGTTTCGCCCAGAGACCAAACTTGGAGTCCCTGCGTATCTATGGAAATTTAAGATATTTCCAGTACAATCGGGACATAACTTATGGGGAAGGAATTATAGCTCGCATTTATAAAATGTACAAATGAAGAGAGCCATGAAGCTACTGACTACTGGAGAATTTTAACATGCCATTTGCGGCATACGGCAAACGCGTGACTAAAAGTTTACATGATTTGTGTCTTGCAGACCAATAAACAAAGAAACTTGTTTCATTTTAACATATTTTCCGCCCGTTGTCTACAAATATCAAGCAATTTCTAAAAGGAGAGAGAAAAGTTAGAACTGATACGAACATTTGCATTCGTTTACAACAAGCAGCAGCCTGTCGCTAGTCCTTTTCCTTTGCCTTTAATAAGGGACTGGTCAGAAATTAACAGGGGGAAGGTGAAGATTTTCAGTAAATTTAAGCGGCAAACATAAAATGAAAAATGCCCCCCCCCCCTTGTAAGGGTTTGAAATGTCTTGAACCTTCCCCCTGGTAGTCGTCCTAAAATTCTCTTAACACTTCTCCCTTCCCTCCCCTATCTTGATAAATGATGGCTCCAAATTTGTTATACAGTGGTAGTAAAAAAATGGTCCAGTATATTTAATAAAGCAAACTTAACATGCAAGTGATGTCTCTGTTGGAGAAAAATGACTTTAAAAGCTTTTTGCTCAATAAGATGATAAAAGGTTGTACCACTGGAAACCAAGATACACAATATGGTTTGTATTCGTGTTATAAAATAATGGTAAGCATCCCTTGATTATCACAATCGGGCTTAATTTCTTGAGACCCTCCCTCTTTTGCTCTCTATTTCTTTCACGGCCCTCCCTTTTAAAGGGCTAAAAAAAAACTGACCCTCCCTGCTTTCCACCTCCCCTCCCCCCTGCTAATTTCTGACAAGTCCCTAAACGCAAAGTTAAATCTCTCTTATAAATATTCTATGCAACAACTCGCAGTAATGATACCAAGACTGTACGCTTGTTGTTAAACTTACTCGAAATTCTCACAATACACAACATTCAGCCTCGTAAATAGCATATGTCACAGCACTTCCTGTAATATCTAACAACTATTCACCGACTTGGAGGTGGCTGGTGGAAATCTACGGTATCTACTGTTTTAGTATGAATTCATTAAAAACTTGCTTTATGCTTCATGCTCCATACAGTCTGACTGATATTGTTGGCAAGGCATTGCTCTGGGCGAGCTGCCTTTGCTGGGACACAAATAATACCATTTATGTTTGGGATATTTTGGCCAAGCCTTGATGGAATAGGCCGTTTATTGAAAATCAGCATGGTAACCTAGGAAATACCCAAATATAGAAGACATGATCCCAGCAAAGGTGAGGGGACACACGCCATCCACAAGAAAGTAAAAGTGGGGGGGGGGGGGGGGTGGTAAAATTGATTTGACTCTGTTGAATCAGCCTACGCCTAGCTTGCACAAATGGTGAATGATCTCCAGAAAATCTCTGATGACAGAAATGCGCAAACTGCAACATGGGAAATAACTAACTAAGCATGTCACACTCAGCATAAATCCATTTATTTCCTATGGGCAATAAATTCCCTTTATTCAGTTAATTTTTCTTCTTTATTTTGGTTCCTTACCCCGTTATTAATTTTAACATTACGTTATAAGGAGACCAGGTAGAAAACTGGAAGATTACCTTCCCCTCCATTAGACTTTGGATAACTATGCTGTTATTTTTTGCTATTATGCTAATGCTTAATGCTCAAAGTTTTGCTATTATGCTCTTATGGCCTTGCTAAAATGCTCGAAAATTCCCTCAATACACACACAACAAGAGACACTAATTAAATATAAAAAAGTATATATCTTTGGCTGTCTCTCGGTGAATTTCATCATTTCAAACAAGTTTTTAATTTTTCACGATACAAAAATCTTGCTAAAATGCTGGCATTATGTTCGATGCTTTTTTGCCTTGCTATTATGCTCAAAATAATGCTAGCATAATGTGCCAAAGCCCAGCCTCCCTCCTCAAAACATTTGAAAGCAACATTGCAAATAATGTTTGCTGTGAGGAAAGAAAGTTGATTTGATGTGATTTGCTGGTTCACCATTGAAACATTTTCTTGGCGTGTCGTCAGGCGAAGAGCTATGATTATCGTCAAATTTTTATTTCCTTCCTGCTCGATGCAGACAAATTTATTCATTGCATGCAAAACGCTATTTTACATCTAGCACATACCTTGAGACTATTCAGCGACATGAAGAAACTGACATATGGAGGTTGCCTTTGGAATAACAGACGATTATACCTTCTCGCCTATTGATTTAAATAGAAAAAGGGTTGAAAGGTGTAACGGCCACTTGTGTGCTGGGAAACAAGCTTCTGAATATTCAATTTGCTAAGTACCATAGTTGGAACAACAAGAGCGAGGGGTTTCCAAATATGGTTAGCACTGAAACATTCAACCAATCAGTTCGCACTGAATATTCGGAAGCTGTGAACGCGCGTCACACGTTTCAACCCTTATGGCTTTCTGCATAAATATGATTAACCGTAAACAAAGTTCAACACACTGTTTTACATGTAAAGGCAAGGTAGCGTGACTTTGCCTTTTTCCTTCGTGGTATCTCTAGGCAGGCATTGAAAACTCTCGGAAATACCCTCACGGTATCCAGTGAAGTTACTTTTAGATTCCCGCAAGAAGTTGTATTTTATGGTAATATACAGATATGAACCTACGAGTTAACTCGCTAGACAATATAAATACTGAATTAATGCTTTAGGCCCTTCACAGGACAAATGAAACAACAGAACATTGAGTGTCTCGGGGAAACAAATCGTACAAAACTCACTGTTTCCCTTGGGATCAGTCATTAAGTGCTTATTGAACCCGGGATGTCTAGACCTCAAGGCAAGCGCTCTAACCACTGAGCCGTTTTGCCTCCTGTCACGGTATGATGCCATTTCACTTTTGTAAACTGCCGCAATTTGTTTTTTTAAAACAGGTGTATTTTCTGCCTAAAGGCGTATCTTAATGGTCTGGTCGATATTAGTCTATCACTAAAAAATAATACGTCAAGTCACTATGTATTTATATATCCCACTCGAAATCGGCACTGAGGAAGCCATCATTTTGAATTATTCTTTGGTATAGTATTAAAACTAGCATTAACTGAAAGCTCCTACGTCGATTTCTTTCCTCGGCTCGCCATTCATGATCCAGCATTATGGAACTGTGCAATAATTATCTGGAGGTGTGGGGGTGGTGGGAGGTTTGTAATGAGCAAGGTGGCCTTTTTAGTGAAGTTAAGAAAACTTAAAATAACATAACTTGTAACCCATCCTCCTTTTAAGTAAGATCGCTACCAACTCCCCTCGCCCCCTTCAATTCGATCTTTTGGGAGGAAATTTGGAGGGCACTGAATTTAAATTACCTTAATATATTTACGTGAACGATATCTTTGTCAGAGATGAGCATTACTTCAAAACTCTACTCGTTCTTGTTTTGTTTCTTCAGATATGATTTCATCATCTTCCTTATCGTGATGCCTTTCAGTTTCAAATAATCGATCTGCATACATATTGAGTAATCTTTCAATTATTAAGTGGGTTTTGTTTCCAGATACCTTAGCACCTTGCTGTGGAAGATACAGTTTTAAGTAGCTTATTGGTCAGCCTTTCGACGTCTTCTCTGTTCTCTCAGCACATATTTTGAGATGGCGTTTCTCTCCAGTTTTGAAATCTCCTCCCTATTCTACGCCATTATTAAACTTTAGGCCCCTCCATTGGATTTAGAATAATTATTGCACAGTCCCTAAAATTGTTACACACGCGTGCGTGCTTAATATTAAGTGTCTATCAAAGTTTGTTGAGGTGATAGGCACTTCAAATTGGTGTTGGTGTATCTTTATTTAACTATTCTCACTCACGGAAAAGTCTCGACGTGCCTTTCATCACCACGTGAACCACGTGTTTTCGGTTTGTCTTAATTCTATTGGCCTTTAAAGTCCCTAGAGGCCGTCATAGGGCCTTTTACACACCCCGCTTGGCATATTTCGCCCTCTTTTCGCAAGTCCACTCTTAGTTTCAGTTCGTCCTGTTTTGTATTACAACTTTTCTCAGCGCCGCTGAAGCGTTTTAACCATGGCACACCCGGCTCCTCCTGACCCAGACGCTTTTGCCGCCATTGCACCGGCACCCGCTCCTGCACCCGAGGCAGCGCCGGCTCCAGCGCCTGAGGTAATTTTAATTTATCATTTATTGTGCTCTTCTCAGCTTTCAACTTACATTTTTTAAGGAACTAGGTTTACCCTGGTGTTCGTAAGGTCTCTCAGTCTTCTTCTGTGCCTTTCCTGTCGGTGTTGCGAGTATTCACGGAGCTAGTTTACCCTGGCACCTTCAACGTCTGTGCAACACATTATTTTTTCGAGAGCAGTTTTGCAGACCTGCAGTGCAGCACGTGTTCCGCTAGAGCCTGTTTACGTTGGCGTTTCTTAACGTCTGTGCAACGTATATTCAGTTTTAATTGGTTTACGTTGGCTCTTCTTGCGTCTGTGCAACGTGTATTTCGTTATTAGTGTTATTACGTGTTTACGTTGGCGTTTCTCAACGTCTGCGAAACGTATATTTCGTAAGCTCTTGTTTACGTTGGCGTTTTCTCCCCGTCTGTGAAACGTATATTCCGTAAGAACTTGTTTACGTTGGCGTTTTCTTACGTCTCTGAAACGTATATTTCGTAAGATTTTTAAATTAACAGGGGAAAGGTGAAGATTTTCAGTAAATTAAAGCGGCGAACATAAAATGAAAAATGCCCCCCCCCCCTTGTAAGGGTTTGAAATGTCTTGAACCTTCCCCCTGGTAGTCATCCTAAAATTCTCTTAACAGTTCTCCCCTCCCTCCCCTACCTTGATAAATGATGGCTCCAAATTTGTTATACAGTGGTAGAAGAAAAATGGTCCAGTATTTTTAATAATGCAAACTAAACATGCAAGTGATCTCTCTGTTGGAGAAAAATGACTTTAAAAGCTTTTGGCTCAATAAGATGATAAAAGGTTCTACCTCTGGAAACCAAGATACACAACATGGTTTGTATTCGTGTTATAAAATAATGGTAAGCATCCCTTGATTATCACAATCGGGCTTAATTTCTTGAGACCCTCCCTCTTTTGCTCTCTATTTCTTTCACGGCCCTCCCTTTTAAAGGGCTAAAAAAAAACTGACCCTCCCTTGTTTTCCACCTCCCCTCCCCCCCCCTGCTAATTTCTGACAAGTCCCTAAACGCAAAGTTAAATCTCTCTTATAAATATTCTATGCAACAACTCGCAGTAATGATACCAAGACTGTACGATTGTTGTTAAACTTACTCGAAATTCTCACAATACACAACATTCAGCCTCGTAAATAGCATATGTCACAGCACTTCATGTAATATCTAACAACTATTCACCGACTTGGAGGTGGCTGGTGGAAATCTACGGTATCTACTGTTTTAGTATGAATTCATTAAAAACTTGCTTTATGCTTCATGCTCCATACAGTCTGACTGATATTGTTGGCAAGGCATTGCTCTGGGCGAGCTCCGTTTGCTGGGACACAAATAATACCACATTTGTTTGGGATATTTTGGCCAAGCCTTGGATGGGCTAGGCCGTTTATTGAAAATCAGCATGGTAACCTAGGAAATACCGAAATATAGAAGACATGATCCCAGCAAAGGTGAGGGGACACACGCCATCCAAAAGAAAGTAAAAATGGGGGGGGGGGGGGGTGGGGAGGGAAAATTTATTTGACTCTGTTGAATCATCCTCCGCTTAGCTTGCACAAATGGTGAATGATCTCCAGAAAATCCCTGATGACAGAAATGCGCAAACTGCAACATGGGAAATAACTAACTAAGCATGTCACACTCAGCATAAATCCATTTATTTCCTAAGGGCAATAAATTCCCTTTATTCAGTTAATTTTTCTTCTTTATTTTGGTTCCTCACCCCGTTATTAATTTTAACATTACGTTATAAGGAGACAGGGTAGAAAACTGGAAGATTGCCTTCCCCTCCATTAGACTTTGGATAATTATGCTCAAATTTTTGCTATTATGCTCTTATGGCCTTGCTAAAATGCTCGAAAATTCCCTCAATACACACACAACAATAGACACTTTTTAAATATTAAAAAAATATATATCTTTGGCTGTCTCTCGGTGAATTTCATCATTTCAAACAAGTTTTTAATTTTTCACGATACAAAAATCTTGCTAAAATGCTGGCATTATGTTCGATGCTTTTTTGCCTTGCTATTATGCTCAAAATAATGCTAGCATAATGTGCCAAAGCCCAGCCTCCCTCCTCAAAACACTTGAAAGCAACATTGCAAATAATGTTTGCTGTGAGGAAAGAAAGTTGATTTGATGTGATGTGCTGGTTCACCATTGAAACGTTTTCTTGGCGTGACGTCAGGCGAAGAGCTATGATTATCGTCAAATTCTTATTTCCTTCCTGCTCGATGCAGACAAATTTATTCATTGCATGCAAAACCTTATTTTACATTTAGCACATACCTTGAGACTATTCAGCGACATGAAGAAACTGACATATGGAGGTTTCCTTTGGAATAACAGACGATTATACCTCGCCTATTGACATAAATCAAAAAGGGTTGAAACGTGTAATAACCCCTTGTGTGCTGGGAAACAAGCTTCTGAATTTCAATTTGCTTAGTACCATATTTGGAACAACAAGAGCGAGGGGTTTCCAAATATGGTACTTAGCACCGAAACATTCAACCAATCAGTTCGCACTGAATATTGGACGCGCGTCACACGTTTCAACCCTTATGGGTTTCTGCATAAATGTGATTAACCGTAAACAGAGTTCAACACACTATTTTACATGTAAAGGCGAGGTAGCGTGACTCTCCCTTATTTCTTCGTGATATCTCTAGGCAGGCATTGAAAACTCCCGGAAATACCGTCACGGTATCCAGTGAAGTTACTTTTAGATTCCCGCAAGAAGTTGTATTTTATGGTAATATGCAGATATGAACGTATGAGTTAACTCGCTAGACTAAATAATGCTTTAGGGCCTTCTGAGGACCAATGAAACAACAGAACATTGAGTGTCTCGGGGAAAAAAATCGTACTAAACTCACTGTTTCCCTTGGGATCAGTCATTAAGTGCTTATTGAACCCGGGATGTCTAGACCTCAAGGCAATCGCTCTAACCACTGGGCCGTTCTGTCTCCTGTCACGGTATGATGCCCTTTCACTTTTGTAAACTGGCGCAATTTGTTTTTTTAAAACAGGTGTATTTTCTGCCTAAAGGCATATCTTAATGGCCTGGTCGATATTAGTCTATCACTAAAAATATGTCAAGTCACTATGTATTTATATATCT
>NC_090890.1:46241472-46246472 GCF_036669925.1 Montipora capricornis | reverse complement strand
AAAGACCTGCTTTAAGACCTGCTTAAAGATAACATGTCACGCCTTAGCATGGAAAGGCCACTCGACAACCACTGTACTCATAAGGATAAGGGACGACATTATCAAAGCTATGAAAAGGGGAGAGGTTACACTTATGATCCTCCCTGACTTCTCAAAAGCACTTGGCACCATCAAATATAAACTGTCCTGAAGAAGCTCAATTACCCCTTGGGTTTTCAAAATATTTCCTTAACTGAACCATCGAAAATTTAACTGGCAGGTGGCATTTTGTCCAAGTGGACGATAAAACATCAGACCGTCGTGGAGTTAACTTTGGAGTACCACAAGGATCGATTATGGCACTTTTAATATTCAACCTCTATGTTGCAGATCTCCACGCCCACGTTAACATGTAAGGTCACCATTACGCGGATGATACAACATTATATGCGCACTGCAAACTATCAAACCTCGAAAGTTATAAACGTGATTTAAACAAAAGCTTATGTAATTTCGAGGAGTGGTCTAGTAATGCAAATTTAGTAATTAATCCATCAAAAACCAAAACGATGGTCCTGTCTACAAAACAGTTGTCATCTGCCCGTGCCCTAGAAGACTTAAATATGAGGATCGCAGTAAGTAACGTGAACATTAAGCGTGTTTCTAGCACTAAACTCTTAGGAACTTATATTAATCAACATCTGAAATGGGAAGACAACGTTAGGTACATTTGTACCTCTTGTTACGCCACACTAGCAATGCTTCGCAAAGTTAAAAATCTGTTGCCTTTCCATAATTAGGAAAAACCTTGCCCAAGCACTTGTCCTATCGAAATTATATTATAATGACATTCTTCATCACTCGTTACGGGAATATTTAACAGCACGTCCTCATAGAGTACAAAAGGCAGCTGCAAGATTTGTCAATGGTAAATATGCAACAACGCCTGATATCCTGAAATTGAATCGGTTACCGGTGACTGAACAACGCGAATGACATATTTTTAAAAGTACACACAAGAGTTTATACAGCTCAGACTGGCCAAATTATTTAAGACTAAAGACTTACGAAAATAATCGAAACTTACGCTCCAGCAAGGGTATACAGCTTCAAAGATCAATGATCGCCAATACGTTTCAAGATGAAGTTGCTAATTTATTCAATAACCTTCTCTTTCCTTGCGAAACTGCATGGACCCAATTTTATTTTTTAAGGAGACAAAGAAATTGCTAGAAGATAAAGCCAAGTCCAGATTATAATTTTCTTTTTTTCACTGTAAATATTAATTATTTAGCGTTTTTAACATAGCCTTTCCTAAGTTTGTTTTAATTGTAATTAACTTTAGTTAGATATTAAGGGATGAAGAGCCACCTCGTGGAAATGCTGTTAATAAAATTATTATTATTATTATTATTATTATTATTATTATTATTATTATTGTTATTATTAAATATGTAAGAAGCATGCGCCCTTCCGCGAGATCAAGGTTAGACGCCGGTCCTTACCTTGGATTACTCCACAAATACGCCATTTGATGAATTTACGTTACAAAACTCTTCTTAGAGCAAAAATGTCAAACAATCAAGAGCTGTGGACAGAATATCGCTCTTTAAGAAACAGGGTTACGCATGAAGTCCGGGTTGCTGAAAGCAGGTTCTACGTGGATCTATAAGTAAAAGACTGTAAGTCATATTGGAAGTTGGTTAAAAAAGCTGCTTACAGTTCAGCGTCACAGCCTATACTCGGTTTAAAGACTTCAGACGGGTCAATGGAAACATCTGACTTCAAGAAAGCGCAAATCCTAAATGAATACTTTTCTACTATCGTTGAAAAGTTGGCAAGCGATCATCCCGTCTGTAGACAAGTAAATAACAATACTTACATCTAGCGCGTTACTCCCTGCATAATGAATATTTCCATATCACATGCTAGTATTGCCGAGAGAATCAATAAGATGAGGTCAAACAAAGCTTGTGGACCTGATAATGTTTCTCCAAAGTTACTCAAATATGCAGGAAAGGATCTAATGCCATCATTGTTATCTCAATTTACCATGAGTGCCGAACGTAATTCTGTCCCTACCTCTTGGAAAACTGCTAATGTTTCGGCCCTGTTCAAGATGGACGATGAAACAGATAAACAGAATTATCGACCAATTTCCCTGTTATGCGTCCCTGGAAAATTGATGTAACACGCCACAAAAATTGCAACTCACATTTCGGAACATAATCTTGGCCATCCTCGCCAGTGGGCTTACAAATTGAAAGGGCCACTCAACGGAATTGTTGGTAAAAATGATCGAGGACTGGAGACGAGCACTGGATAAAAACCTAGTAGTTAGTATCGCCTTTGTAGACTTTCCAAAGGCCTTTTGATCTCTCACTATGTCCTGCTGGAAAAGTTGCAAGCAGTCGGTGTTGCGGGAGACTTGTTGTGCTGGATTAAAGATTACTTAGCTGACCGCTCTCAAGTTACAGTCGTAAATGGATTCCAGTCCGAAACCTTACCTGCTGTTTGGCGTGCCGCAGGGATCCGTTTTGGGACCTACCCTGTTTTCATTGCTCTGCAACGATCTACCCGACATAGCTGGAGTTAGAGAATGCGAAATTCACATGTATGCGGACGATACGACCGTCTATGTGGCTGAGTCATCTCCTGACAAGGTTATCGTTGTCTTGAATAGCGTCCTCCAGAAGTTGTATGAGTGGTGCTGCCGTAATCGCCTCGTACCCCACTGCGATAAAACCGAGTCTATGATCTTAATGCGCGGCCAGTTTGTTGGGCCGTTGCAAGCAGTGTCATTAGGGAACAGTGTCGTCACTCAAGTCAAGTCAACTAGGTGCTTAGGCGTTCAGCTTGACAGTGATCTCAATTGGAACGTTCACGGTAAAGAGTTAATCAAGTCCTTCACACAAAAACTGAATCTTCTTAGGTCCTTGTATTTTTTACCGATTTCGGTGAGAGCTGATTTTCACTTTAAAGTAATTTTACCGTCTGTCACCTATGGTTTGGTTGTATGGGGTTCCTGTGGCAAAACGCTTTTTGATGTGCTGGAGAAAATACACGTAGGTGCCGCTAAGACCATCTTCAGCCTGGATTGGTATACACCTAGCGAACTGGTTGTAGCCCGAAGCAACTGGTTTACTATTAATTGTTTGTACGAATATAGATTGCTTTCATTAGCACACGACTGTTTTTATGATTTTTCACCTACTCCTATTGAGCAGCTATTTATGAAATATGATTGTAACTATAACCTGCGAAGGAAATTGACCTTTTTGTTACCGAAGCCGAAATCAGAACTTCTTCGTAAGACCACTCTATGGAATTCTCTTGAAAATCATACACGTTCTATCGCAAGCAGAAGTTTGTTTAAAAACACGCTTAAACATAGAATTTCATGTAAATAGCTTAATAGAATAGAATAGAATAACTGTTTAAAAATTATTCCACTCGCGCTTGTTGGATATGAGATGATAGATAGCCGTTTTATTAAAAACGCCCCCAAAACATAGAAAACTAGACTACAATAAAAATAAAAAGGCCCAAAAAATCACGCATATGCTTGCCGTGTTTGTAGATCATGGTATAATGGCTCATAACCCATGATGGCTTCGCCAATCAAAACTCTCGAATTGCATTATCCAATGATCCAGTTTTTAATAAATACATGTACATCTGAAGTTGGACCAGGGGCATATTGACCATCATACAGTGCTGGATCAATGTGTTTATGACATAACTTAAGTCTAGCTCTTTCACTCTTTTATCTTGGATGTATTATTTTATTTCACATGCTTTATTGAAGTCTATTATTTTGGGTTGCCACTAACCAAAGCTCACTTTTGCAATCAAGATATTATCTCTTTTTATGTCATTGTGTACAATCCCAGTTAAATGAAAATAATGAAAGTAACCCTTTACAGCACTGCATTAAAATGTGTAAGCATGACATTTCACTGACACATATTCTGATTGAAGAGCTCTATAAATGGTAAATGAATTTATGTTCAATCCCCTCTGTAATTCCACAAACCTCCAATACAAGAAAGTTATGCAACTCTCCAAAAACTACACCAAAAACAAAGGGGAATGCTTCATGTGAAATACCAGATAAAAGAAAGGCTTCATCAACAAAAGCTTCTTTTGCTGTTAATTTAGTATGATGCTTAACTGCAACTTTAGCTGACTCCCCACTAACTGATAAAGACATGAGCTTACAAACACCAAACCTTCCCTGGCCTAACACAATATCATTGTTGTTGCTGTCCTTATCAACTGACAGTTGATCTTGCCTTGTTTCTTTTACTAGATTTGATTTGCTTTGAGACATTAATCCCTTCAAAGTTTGATATTTACGTTTTTAAATTCCAAAAGCTATATTCGCTGAATCTAAAGAGCTTTTAGTGGTACTACATTTGGCCTTAAGAACACTGATTGTATCTGTCCTTTCCATTATTTGATTTGTTCTAGTCATAATCCTTGCTTTCTTTTTGATAGCTTTCTGCCTTTTCCTCCTCTCACTTCCCCTCCCTTTTACCCCTACCTTCTAGAACAAAAACACAGAAAACTTAATTCGATGTTGCCAAAATTTGGCCAGCATTTATAAACAGTGCCACTTGTTCTCGAACACACACACATGTGAAAATTACTTGATGGCATGTGTTGCAACATAATTAATGGTTAATACAAATTCTAACTTCATTCCTAGGGTCACTTCTTCCCAGGAACAAAGTTGACGGCATATTTCAAGCTTAAGTTAAGTTTGCATACAAACGGCATGTACATGTACCTTGATCACAGTACTACATAGCAAGAAAAATTAGAAGTTAATGGTTTGAAACAATGCATCTATGGTAAAGTGATCAATCAATTAATGCCTAATAGTTAGGATTCCTCAGCATGAAGCCTTGCACCTAACTGGCATATACCTTGATCACAGTACTACATTGCAAGGAAAATTAGAAAATAATGGTTTGAAACATTATGCATCTATAGTAATGTGATCAATCAATACCTAA
>NC_090890.1:46223972-46233972 GCF_036669925.1 Montipora capricornis | reverse complement strand
ATCTAGGTAGATGCACTCTACGTGAGATTTTCTCTTTCTACGTCGGCAAACCACAAAATAATAAAAAGAAGGAACAAGAGAAATAGGAGTGACGAAACGGTCGTGACGATGATTACAACTGTGGTGAGGACTTCTTCTTTATGATCAGTCTCTTTGGGACACTGTGAGAACGCGTCGTAGGTGCCATACAGAAGACACTCAGGAATGCCAAGTACTTTCTGGCAGTACAAGCCGAACAGACTTACCGAGAGTTTGTAGTGAGCAAGGCTCCCAGAATCAGCCACATCGGTGAGGCAAGACTCATAGAAAAACAGAGCTTGAGAAACCAAGGTCTTGCTACAGTGATCTTGCAGCACCCCTTCATAAAATTGTTTGTAACATAACTGGACAGCAAGTTCTTTGAGAGTGGCGTTTCTGAACACAAGACTGTAATTTGCCATGGGCGTCATATGAACCCCTGAGGGGGCCCATCCAGGGGACTCACCGGAATGGATTAAGAACTGTACAATGGTCGTATTAACAGCTGAGGTAGTCTGAGGGGCACTGGTGACGTCAACCGGAAGCGGAGTATAAAAGATGCCCTCAGTAGTCAGCCCCATTCCTTCGTCTAGAGGCAAGGAGAGCACTAATCCTTCACGGTAATTCTCGAACTTTAAATACATCGAGGAGTTAAGTTGTTCCACAGTCTTTGCATACTGCCACACCTGTTGAAGACAAAGGCAGTTATTTCATTGCTTTTTATCGAAGAAAATGTTTTAAGGACTATAGCTGTTTCATTAATTGTTGCTTTGGCAAGTCAAACGAAACTCAGGAGACAACGTCAACGATATGAAATGACTCGATCTGCTTTCATTTCCGTGATTTGGTTTGATTTTTGACTCGTGTGCAAGAGCACTTGCACACGAATAATATAAGATTGAGATTTCTTTCAAAAGTTATCATTATCATCATTATTATTGTTATTACTTGGGACCTTGTAAAATCTGTCCTCTCAGAGGGCGCAGTGTGCAACGACGAAACATGAATTCCCCACCGGTTCAAGCGTTGCATAATATTTTCACATTGATCGAGAGAGCAGAAGGTGAATTGTACTTTTTGAACAGATTACGAAATTCTTTAATTTAAAAGACATGTTTCGACGTTACGAATGTCATCGTCAGTTACAAAGTGTTTGAAAAATCGTTAGGGCTATATAAAATCTAAGTGAAACGTTCATAATTAACTGTAAACCAAATAATAATGCAAGGCTGGTTGTACGGCTGTGAGGTTATATATTTTTTGTTTAAACCAATGTTTTGTCAGGCACGGCATGACTTCTTCAGGGAGTTAAATGATTTGCCGGTACAGTTTTTTGAAATTCAAATATAAGCCATAAGAAAAGTAGGCATAAGATTGGAGAAAAATGTATATATAGATATATGTCTAGGGTTACAGATAAATATTATTTACAATTCTTCTCTTTTGTTTATACCTCGGGCTTTGCGTATGGAGTCATGAGATGTGACTGAAAATTACAATTTTTCACATTGTTTACAAAACGCTTTTCGTATTTTCAGAGTCAGATTCTTTCAGTCATTAGCTTCTGTACTCCGATATTGGTTTTACAAAAAGACGTTTGCTCGTTACCTTAAATTCGTCCAAAGCTCCACGCATGTCATACTCGTTGTCCATCATATCCCGGATGTACCGTCCGAGAATCAGCAGCCCATCCAAAGAGAAGTGCTTTCCAATCTTAACCCCAAAAGTCGTCGCACTTTGTTGCCTGCCTTGTGCGTTCGTGAAAGCCTTCATTCGGCCATCAATATTCCTCCACGTCACCGCAAGGTGGGTCCACGTGCCTTCAGTGATGTTGATACCGCTTACAAATTTCTCTCCGTCCCAGTCGACACGTATTCCCTTTTTACAAAAGATGGCAAAGTTTCCACTACTTGTCGACGCGGAGAAGATTGCTTGGGTACCAACGATTTTATCACTAGAGTGTCTCTGGCTCGATGAGCAAAGCTCAGAAACACTTGATCCTTTATTGACTAGACAGATCCAGATTTCAATGGTAAACTCGTCAAGAACTGGGATGCTTGAGTTTCCACCGTACATGACAGCTGTGTTACTGGAAGAAAACTCCAGCATGTAACCTGCACCGGAAAAACTACGCCAGGAGTTTTTCGTAGTCAAGAAGTTATCCTCTCGTTTCATTTTGAATTGGCTGCTGAGCCTAAGATCAAGTGTTTTTTGATTCATTAAAATCTGGTTCGTGGTTTCCCTGGACGCGTTTACAGCTAGTTGTTGAGAAAGGCCAATTACACGGAACGTACGGCTTCTGTTATTGTGTTCTTGCATCCACTTTCCCTCTTTCGCTCCACAAATGCCATCCGTGTTTTCTCTCATTGATTTTGGCATTTGAATTGCAGTTCCCAATGTACCATTGTATGCGAGGATATTGATCTGAACTCCCTTGTACTCCAAGAATCCAACCTCCAAAATGGTATCTTTGAGCCAACGGTATCTGATGTCAGCAACCTCAACCCATTTATGGGTACCATCAAGTGCAGATGTTTCGTTTGTTACTAGGTTAACAGTTCCACTTTCCATGGTCTCGAGATCAGTATAACGAACAAAAAGCTTTGCTTGCGAGGAACGTAAAGAGACTTCGCTGATTCGTCGGCAGTTCATTATGTTATTGCACGGAACTATCAATGCTTGTGCCACAACAGCAGACAAGTTAATGAGCTGGTATGCACCGGGGACTTCGAAGTGAAAGTTCATGCCCATCACACTGGTGAAATGGGGATCGCCAAAGTTTAGAGCCATTTGCGTCTCAGACGAGTTGGCAACAGAAGATTCGTCGGCGACTGCACAGTCTGTGCCCATCCAGCCGTCCGTACACACACTGCAATTTAATACTGCATTGTCTCCTGACCGGTTGGTAACATCGCCTCTCCAGTGAGCATCGCAGTCACATGTACCATTTACTTCACTGCAAACACCATGACCGTTACAGATTTTCCTCAATCCTCCTAGACAAAGGTTGGAGCAATCCTCGCCCCAATAGCCAGGCAGGCATTTACAGGAGACAAGGTCTGTTGCATTCATATCCGGAACAGCGTATCCAAAGACACAACGCGTCGTGCAATGCGCTCCAATCCAGTACGGAAATCGTTGGAGCTCAAAGTGATGACAGAGTTCCTTTGCAGGCCATGCAGTTAGTTCAAGAGCGCTTTGGCAGTAGTCTGCGAAGGAGACGACCGCGTAAACGGCAGAGTGTAGACTCAGTGATACCGAAATGTCGTATAGGCAAGCTTTGTAATAAAACTGGGCCACTTGTATTGTTAGTGCCTCGCATCTGGCGTACAATGTCCCACTAAGGACAAGGCTGAAGCAGAATGATTCGGCCTGTAGTCGTAGCCTTAAGTTAAAAAATTTAGTGTCTTTCACTTTAGTTTGAGGGATGTAAGCATCTGAGAACGACCAACGCGGTTCGTGGAACTTTGTTATATATAGGTGACTTGTCCCTTGCAAATCGCGAATAACATTTCCCTCAGCTTGATTGAATTTCCATAGGTGAAGTAAGTCTGGGTATGAACTAACTTGCACATTTATCTTCCAATTCAGTTTCACAAGGTCTGGGTTCGTTCGCCTTTTCCACATGCGCACTTCGTCAATCTCACCAACAAAGCTCGATTTTGGGATCAGCTCGTCTGACGAAGCTGACGGCTGCCATTGGCCAAGCGTTAGGACTCCTTTGGTGGCAAAAACGTGGCTGTCAAGCTTAAATACACGAACTTTTACCTCTCCAGAATAGCTGAAGAAATAAAAGTGAAGGATCCCAACCAGCTCTTTGTAGACAAGGGTAATTTGATTCCAACGGTGAATCTCAAGGCTGAAGCCAGTGTCATAGACTGATCCATTGTAGACGATGGTAAGGGTTACGTCGTCAACCAAGGCAAAAATACTGTGGCTTAAGTACGATAGAATGACCCCTCCTGGTTGGTGAGCCTTTACAAGAAGCTCAATCGTTAGAACATCGACTATGGGAAAGAAGATAGGACCTGATCGAACTGAGCTATCGGCGAAAAACAAATTGAAACCACCGCCAGTGGGAATGCGGTGTTCGAAGTAGTGCAAGACCTCGTAGATGAACAAAGTCCGGGAAACGTCGACTATTGATCGGATCTTTAGGTCTGCTATGTACGATTCAAGACTGTCAAAGTTGTTGAACAAATGATCTATGCACGACCCTAGGAGACCAGTGGAGTTTTGACAATACAAAGCTGGTACGTTGACTGCCACGGAAAGACTGTTTCCAATAGTTAAGACAAATTTCATTCCATCTGGGCCGTATATGTGAAAAGTGACGGTGGAAATGCGAACCATGACGAAGTGCACTGATAGCTGGGTTCTGTGGTCAACTTGGAGTACTTTTCCATTCAACCAAACAAAAGGAAAGAAGGTTTCTGTCACCACGAGCGTTTTGATTGGTGCACGAATGACAACATGGGTGTCAAGGAAACCAAAAGAAAAACCTGTTGTGCAAAGTGTGGTGTACGAGCCATCAGTCACGCAAGAAGCTTGTCGTAGCTGGATGAAGAAGTTGCGCTCAATGGATCGCAAAAGATAAAATTCTCCGATAACTCTGTGAGTAAAACTTACACCGAAGAACGTTGTAAAGTATCCATAACCACCAATCGATGCAAACACAACAGTGTTGGATGATATTCCCGTTACAAGCTTGACAGCAAATTGACAGTTCGTTCCATTCCATCCAGGACTACAGCTACTGCAGTTGCCATCGCCTGCCCAATTAACCTCACATTTGCATTGTCCTGTAACCCTGTCGCACAGCCCATGACCTCCGCATGTGGTTAAAAGACCACCTGGACATAGATGGGAACAATCGCCTCCCCAATAACCCTTGGTACAGACACAAAGGTTCCGGTCATTGGCATCCGCAGTCCCAAAGACGCATTTGACATCACAGTTGTCGCCGATCCAAAGAGGAAACTGGCGACCTGGAAACTTGTTACAAAGCCACTGAGCTGGCCAGATGGTGAGGTTTAGTGCCAATTGACAATGTTCTGAAAATGTTATAACAGCTGTCAGGGCTGCCCCAATATTAGCACTTGTTGCTACATCTTTTAGACAAACCAGGAAGTAAAATTCAAGTTCAGCTTTCAAGTCACCGTAACAGAGGTCGTACATTTGACTCTCGAAGAACAATTCGAGGCAGAAAGACTTTGCGCTCGTTTCCAGTGTCTTATTGTGGAAATGAGTTTCAAACGGTCTTTCAGACGATGTAAAATTGGTTCTTATGTCTGCATCAGAAAATATCCACAATGGCCGTTGCCAAGGTGATTTCGGCAGATAAATGTGCTCCTCACTGACTGCATTTTTAACGACGTCACCCTCCCCTTCATTGATTTTCCAGAGCCCTGCGACGTCAGGGTGAGAGGGTAGAACATTCATGCGCCAATTCTGTTGAATGAGAGATGGGTTGAAAGCTCGTTTCCACACGCGGAATTCATCAATGATGCCTACAAATGAATTGTCCGTAAGCGTTTCATTTTGTCCGGGTGAAAGTTCCCATTGTCCAACCGAAAGGATCCCTCCTGGTATGAAAGGATTGGACGACAGTACGTAAGACCTTCGCGTTACTTTACCGGAAGAGTCAAAGTGATAAAACTCCAAAGTTTGCGTCTTGTGATACCAGATAAGCGATATGTGACTCCAGTGATTGATTGTCAAACTAACTCCAGTAATTATCATGGTATTTCCGAAGCGGATTGTAAGAGAGTTCTCACTCAAAACAGCAAATGTTTGTGAGACTGCGTAGGAGAATACTGTTCCACTCAACTTGTACGGCTTAAGGAGGATTTCAATGGTGATATCGACGTTCACAGTAAATGCCTGCGTAATTGGCCTGGACGAGGCTCCTGAGTGGTTAAAAACGAGGGCATAGACTCCTCCAGATGGAAGTCTAGTCTCTTGGAAGTAGTCATACTTCAAGACAATCAAGCTATCATTCTTAAGAACAAGACCGTGGTTTGCAAGTTCTGAATTTAATGCCGACTGAGAGATGTTTGCAAGGAAGCCGGTCGTGTTGGAACTAGCTGTAAGATCATTGTCTGGATGGTTATCACAAGAACCAAGCAGCCCAGTTGAGTTCGCGCAATAAGCCGGCTTTACGTTCACCTTGAAACTCAAGTAGCGTCCATCAATGCGTATGTCAATGGCAAAATTGTCTCGCCAAGTGATAAGGTACTGGCCACTGCCTGTGTACTCCAGATGAACGCCAAGATGAGTGTCTCCTATTACAGTAACAAATCCGGATAGAGGTACAAGCTTTCCGTTGACCCAGATGACAGGACCTCCACCGGAGACGTAAGGAGCGTGGAATGATACCACGGTTGAGAAGATGCGTATTCCCAAGGCGTTGACACAAACGGATTGTAATCGGCAGGGAACGTGACGAACTTGAACTTGGAATGATAAACTGGGATCAAATAGGAGGTAGTATTCACCAACTGCCACTAGGGTGAAGCTGTATCCGTCAAAAGTAACGTAATGGCCTCCAGTGGACGATACCGCGATTGATACATGAAGCTTGCTGACCATTACCAAGGCAAGGGAACAGTCGGCCCCAGTCCATCCAGAGGAACAAGCGCTACAGTCTTCTGTTCCATTGTAGTTAGCGTGGCACTCACATTTGCCTGTCGCGCTGTCACACACTCCATTTTTGTTACATGGTGTTGCTGCTCCGCCAGGACAAGGGTTAGCGCACTCCGAACCCCAGTAACCATGGTGACAAATGCATGTCTCAAAATCGATCTTCTTACCAAAGATGCATTTTCGATCGCAATCCTTTCCGAACCAAATGGGAAAGTCCCTGCCGGGGAATTCATTACAGAGAGGCTTAGCCGGCCAGAGTGTTAAGTTATTAACGGCCTGACAGTAATCAGCGTAAGCTATAATCACTTCCAGAGACATGTACAAGGAATTAAAGCTTGCAATTCTTTGGAGGCAAGATCTGAAATAAAAAATGGCCACACCGAGACCAAGGCTGTCGCAGGTTGAATGTAGAGGGCCGTTTAACAACGTTCTATTACAGAATAACTCAGCTTCGACTCGGAATGTTTTGTTCGCGAATGGAAATGCTTGTTGTTGCTCGTAAAATGACATTTGTAAAACCACGTCTGAATATTTCCATTCTGGTTCCTTCCATGGTTGGAAAGGAAGCTCAAGACTCATTCCTGTCACTTTATCAACAGCGAGGATTCCTTCACCTTCATTGAACTTCCAAGCGTGTGCAATGTCTTGACTCCCTACACTAACGGATCTGTTCCAGGTCTGAAGAATGAATGCTGGATGGAAATACCGCGTCCAGATGCGAACTTCATCTATGAAGCCAGCGAAGGCCTCGGTAGGCTGAATTCCAGAACCGTCCAAAGATGGCATCCAACCTGCAAAGGCAATTATGCCCCCGGGAACAAAAATATCTGAGCCGATGTTTATGTCTAGACGATGCAACTGACCGCCAGATGAGAAGTAATAAAATTGCAACACCCCAGAGGATTTTCTAAACACAAGACTGATCTGATTCCATTCGTTCAGCTCCGCAGCAATGTTTGTAGGATAAACGTTATCTCCAAAGTACACAATGAACGCACCTCCTGAGTTGGTAACAAATAACGTCTTTGTCCTGGTATAGGAAACGATAACTCCATAACGGACCGTTTTGAACATGATTTTAATGGTTATGTCCGTAGATACGAAAGCCTTGTAGATCACTCCAGAAACAACTGTTGTATGGTCAAAGTAAAGTGCGTAGCCAGCATTAGCTTCTCGATATTCGATAATTCCCTTATAGACGTATTCGAATAAGCTGTGGCAAGCCTTCACTCTTAGCTTCGAGACAATAAGTGATGTTAAGATATCTTGAGTTTTGTTCTCACTGCCTGGTGCATATATGCTGTTGGGATGGTTTTCGGATATGTTCAACGTGAAACTCTCGTCAGAACAGTTTGTATTCGGGCTGTAAGACAACAATGATTCTAAGAGACCTTGGTTGCAGGAGCCGAGGAGGCCGATAGCCGACTTGCATACTAGTCCAGTTGCTTTTGTGCTTAAGCTCAAGTACCGTCCGGTGACTCTTATTTTTAGGTACAATCCTGTGTATTTCACTTCCCACAAATGTGCTGTGATCTTTTTTACTTCGAACCCGTGAGTTTGAGCAGTAGGTCGATGGACATCGATATCGATAACTTTTCCGTTCAACCAAACAACAATGCTTCCAGCCGATGTGTAAGGTGCATGCAAAACAATCTTGTGAGATGCAAATTTCAATGCGATAGAATTAATGCATGTCAACTTTCGGTAGCATGCCACCAAGCGAACCTGCATAACTACTGGCACATATACGGAGTATATGAGGTAATATTCACCGGTCATGTGCAAGCTATAGCTTATGCCACTTAGTGATGAAAAGTGTCCACCAATGGAAACTGAGCCTACTCCAAAGAAGGCACCGATTGACGACCGCCGAGTGAAGGCTGTCGAACAATCATTTCCCGTCCAACCGGTTGAGCAAGCTGTACAGTTTTCATTTCCTCGCCAGTTAACTTCGCAAAAACATTTTCCAGTCACAACATCACAGATGCCATGGTTGTTGCAAGCACGTCCCTTTCCTCCAGGGCAAATACCCGAGCAATTTACTCCATAGAAACCGGGATCACATTCACAAACTTCGCTGATATTTGAAGCTTTTCCAAAGACACACGGGGTTGTGCAGTTTGCTCCTATCCAGTTGGGAAAGCGTTTCCCAGGGAACTTGTTACATAGCGGTTGTGCTGGGAAATAGGTTAAGCCAAGATTTTTCTGACAGTAATCTGATAGTGTTATCACAGCATCGATGGATTGAACTGTTGATCCAGTGTCAACTACCGCTTCCACGCAAGCACGGAAGTAAAATTCAATTGTCACGTTACCTAACAATTTGCAAGCTGAATAGATTGGTCCTTGGAAGATGAACTCAAAACAGACCTCAGCTGCGATTCCTTGCAAAGTCACGTTGTTCTTGTTCGGATTCACTGTTACGACAGAGGCAATGGGTGCATCGGAAAACACCCAATCAGGCTTTCCAAGAGGATATCTAGGGAATGACAACTCAACAGCGGACACAAGGTCTTTGACAACGGCATTCTCGCCCTCGTTAAATTTCCACAAGTTCATTAGAGATGGGGCGTTAGGTTGGATATTTGCACGCCAACTCTGCTGAATCAAGGCATAGTCAAAAGGTATCTTCCATACGCATATTTCATCTATTTGTCCGATGAATACATTTGTTGGCTGCACACTGATGGTTCCTGAAGCGGGCTGCCACATCCCGATGGCAAAAGTCCCTTCAGCAACGAAAGGATCTATCCTCACTTCGAACTTGCGTACCTGTACCATTCCAGAAGAGAATGTGATAAAGACGAACAGTTCCAGCTTTTCACGAATGAACACAACGGAGATTTGATTCCATACGTCGGCTTCGGTAGCAATTCCGGTATCGTACACGTCGAGTCCAATGACAACTTTTACTGTTATGTGGTTACTGATGTAAAAGGTTATATTTGATGTGTAAGAGACGAGGGTGCCTCCACACAAACGAGGATCGCAGGATTTCACCAACAACTGCAAGGTTACTGTGTCACTCACAAAAAGACGAACTACCCCTCGAGTAACCACAGCTGTGAACCTGAAATAAAGACTGTATATGCCACCGTAAATCATCCGCGTCTCCTTGCGAACTTCATCATCAAGAACAATAGCTGACAGACTCCCTTCTCCAACAGACAGTTTTTGTCTGATAAGCCCATCGACATCACCGTCAGAAGCACTTTCTCCTCCGATCTCGTCTAAAACTGTAGTCGGCCGCCCTTCAGGAAACGCGGAACTACCATTTCCTCGAGAGTAGTTTTGTCCCAGTTGCACCCTAAAGCAAGAGCCACAAAGGCCATCTGCG
>NC_090890.1:46216472-46218972 GCF_036669925.1 Montipora capricornis | reverse complement strand
CTATGAAATGCACTTTCCAGGTAATATTTCTTCTTTTTCACTTTGCCTAATCGAAAGAAGAGCGGGGCCCAAGAACCTTGAGCGACCGATGTTTCTGTGATCGAATTTATTGGGTAACGAATTATAATGCAAAAGGAAGCCTTCGGTATGATGTCATTCACAAGGCGTTTTCGTCAAAACCATGTGACGCGTTTTTGACATTCAAATATGCCTATCAAAAATCTACAGATAAAGGAAAAGTCGAAGGCCACTGCGGGAGTTTCATTAACAAAAAAAAAAAAAAAAGAAAAAAAAAAAAGAAAAAAAACGGAACTCCCTCACATGGTGTTTTAGGTTGTTATCTTGGGAATTTGAACACAATCAGTTGAACGTTCATACCCTACCAATTCGCTTAAGGATGATACACTTTCGTAAAAACGAACTACGGTTTTTTCGCTTCCAAAGTTTTACAACCTTCTCACGTCTTTTGATCCACCACCTGTCAATAGGCCTTTCCACATACTGTCACCAGAATTTCCAGCATAATAGGGCCTCAGGCGCAGAAATATAATTAGGGCATAATCCAAGCAGAATAGGCCATATTTGGCTAGATCTATGGATGTAGGGCTTAGGTATCAATTGGGACGAAAGCTCTCTCCCTGTTGTATGATATTAACTTATTTTTTCCTGTTAGTTAAAGATATCGATCCACTATCTAAAAGGAGAGAGAGGATAATTACAATAAGGAAAATTTCAATGACAGCAACAGCCTGTCGTTTGCCTTTTAACGTCAACGCGATGCTAAATTTCTCTATTTTTGTTTGCAACCACGCCGTTTATTCAGAGATGGCGTTTAATCAAGTAAATACCGAATCCCCTCGTCGATGAGACACTATCACTATAAATATCTGAAATACCTGCACATCTGTCTTGCTGGCCATACTGTTAAGTTAAGCTGCAACTGGCACGTATCTGCAAAAGCGACCACAACGCTCACTCCAAGCGATACTTGGCGACTGGACGCAATGACTCTCAAACACGCTCTGATGTAAAACGGTATTGCTCCAACGCCCAACCCTCTACAAGCGTAGCTTACAGGCGATGTCTTGATGTGTTCATTGCACCAATCCTTTGTTCGCAATCTGAGTTCACTGGTCTGGAAAGTTATTTCCGTGGTAACTGGAAGAATCCTGACACTGGCATAACTAAAGACCCACCGAGGGGCTCTGCGCACAGATGGAATGTATAGATGTACGCCACTAACTAAATCGTGCACAACGTCACTCTGTCCTTCATTGAACTTCCACAAAATTGCAAGGTGGGGTGCCGTAGAAATGACATTTATTCTCCAACTAGCCTCTACCTCGTGCAAACTGAATTTGCGATTCCAGAAGCGAACTTCATCGATAACGCCATAGAAACCCCGCAACCGATCGCCTTCTTGATTGGTAGTTTCTAGGGCTGGAATCCATTGACCAACCGAGATGGTACATGCTCCTCTTTTCAGTACTCCAGAGATCATGTTGTAACTCGCCTGACGAACAACACCAACGGAATTGATGTGGTACAAAGTGATTGCACCGGTAACATTATCATATACGAAGGTTACCTGGTTCCAGGCTTCTATCTCTGGAGAGAGCACTGTATACCAGACCTCCACTCCAATTCGCACTTTCAAATTCACCTCAATAAATAACGTTAGCGTTATTGTCTTGCTGTATGTAACACGGACTCCTCCAGGGTTTGATTTAGTAAGAATCTTAAACAAAAGTTCGACGGTGATGGCAGGGGAATGAAATACTCGGGAATCAAATCAGTGGAGACGCCAACCCGCTTAAACTTGAGAGCGTATTCTGCACCGGTTACTACCCGTTCCTCTTTGTAGTCGCCATAGTTGTATATGAAAAGGCTATCTTCGGCAGAAACTCGCCAGGTTTCCTCTAAAGACGACCCACTTATCACCAGTGAAGTCATTCTCTCTGTTGCCAGTCCCAATTTCACACAATGCAGTTCGCCCCTTTCGGTTGCATAAGGGACTCGAATCTGATATATTACCAGCGATCACGAGTCCTTTCAACAACACGAAGGCTGGGTTGAATTTGAGATGTTGTTCACCACTGACCAATTAAGGACCTCTTTTTCGCCAGTAATAGTAGTTGAGAGTATGTCCTGCCTCCAAAAATAAAACCTGCCGTCGACGCCTTGAAATGTCGAGCTTTTGTCGACCAGCGAATTCTGCCAGCCTACCATTCACCAAACAACAGGTCGGTTGCTTGCATAATAAGGAGCGTGGAATTTTTTTTTCTTTTTTTTTTTTTTTTTGTTAATGAAACTCCCGCAGTGGCCTTCGACTTTTCCTTTATCTGTAGATTTTTGATAGGCATATTTGAATGTCAAAAACGCGTCACATGGTTTTGACGAAAACGCCTTGTGAATGACATCATACCGAAGGCTTCCTTTTGCATTATAATTCGTTACCCAATAAATTCGATCACAGAAACATCGGTCGCTCAAGGTTCTT
>NC_090890.1:46201472-46211472 GCF_036669925.1 Montipora capricornis | reverse complement strand
CAACATCCAACAATGCTTACCGGCTAGTCATCTCGCATCATTTGTCCATACAAACAGTGTTCAGAGATCGGTACCTAACTGTGGAGTCTACCTCGACTGCAAGCTTCTGCAAAATCGCAGATGGCCTTTGTGGCTCTTGCTTTAGGGTGCAACTGGGACAAAACTACTCTCGAGGAAATGGTAGTTCCGCGTTTCCTGAAGGGCGGCCGACTACAGTTTTAGACGAGATCGGAGGAGAAAGTGCTTCTGACGGTGATGTCGATGGGCTTATCAGACAAAAACTGTCTGTTGGAGAAGGGAGTCTGTCAGCTATTGTTCTTGATGATGAAGTTCGCAAGGAGACGCGGATGATTTACGGTGGCATATACAGTCTTTATTTCAGGTTCACAGCTGTGGTTACTCGAGGGGTAGTTCGTCTTTTTGTGAGTGACACAGTAACCTTGCAGTTGTTGGTGAAATCCTGCGATCCTCGTTTGTGTGGAGGCACCCTCGTCTCTTACACATCAAATATAACCTTTTACATCAGTAACCACATAACAGTAAAAGTTGTCATTGGACTCGACGTGTACGATACCGGAATTGCTACCGAAGCCGACGTATGGAATCAAATCTCCGTTGTGTTCATTCGTGAAAAGCTGGAACTGTTCGTCTTTATCACATTCTCTTCTGGAATGGTACAGGTACGCAAGTTCGAAGTGAGGATAGATCCTTTCGTTGCTGAAGGGACTTTTGCCATCGGGATGTGGCAGCCCGCTTCAGGAACCATCAGTGTGCAGCCAACAAATGTATTCATCGGACAAATAGATGAAATATGCGTATGGAAGATACCTTTTGACTATGCCTTGATTCAGCAGAGTTGGCGTGCAAATATCCAACCTAACGCCCCATCTCTAATGAACTTGTGGAAATTTAACGAGGGCGAGAATGCCGTTGTCAAAGACCTTGTGTCCGCTGTTGAGTTGTCATTCCCTAGATATCCTCTTGGAAAGCCTGATTGGGTGTTTTCCGATGCACCCATTGCCTCTGTCGTAACAGTGAATCCGAACAAGAACAACGTGACTTTGCAAGGAATCGCAGCTGAGGTCTGTTTTGAGTTCATCTTCCAAGGACCAATCTATTCAGCTTGCAAATTGTTAGGTAACGTGACAATTGAATTTTACTTCCGTGCTTGCGTGGAAGCGGTAGTTGACACTGGATCAACAGTTCAATCCATCGATGCTGTGATAACACTATCAGATTACTGTCAGAAAAATCTTGGCTTAACCTATTTCCCAGCACAACCGCTATGTAACAAGTTCCCTGGGAAACGCTTTCCCAACTGGATAGGAGCAAACTGCACAACCCCGTGTGTCTTTGGAAAAGCTTCAAATATCAGCGAAGTTTGTGAATGTGATCCCGGTTTCTATGGAGTAAATTGCTCGGGTATTTGCCCTGGAGGAAAGGGACGTGCTTGCAACAACCATGGCATCTGTGATGTTGTGACTGGAAAATGTTTTTGCGAAGTTAACTGGCGAGGAAATGAAAACTGTACAGCTTGCTCAACCGGTTGGACGGGAAATGATTGTTCGACAGCCTTCACTCGGCGGTCGTCAATCGGTGCCTTCTTTGGAGTAGGCTCAGTTTCCATTGGTGGACACTTTTCATCACTAAGTGGCATAAGCTATAGCTTGCACATGACCGGTGAATATTACCTCATATACTCCGTATACGTGCCAGTAGTTATGCAGGTTCGCTTGGTGGCATGCTACCGAAAGTTGACATGCATTAATTCTATCGCATTGAAATTTGCATCTCACAAGATTGTTTTGCATGCACCTTACACATCGGCTGGAAGCATTGTTGTTTGGTTGAACGGAAAAGTTATCGATATCGATGTCCATCGACCTACTGCTCAAACTCACGGGTTCGAAGTAAAAAAGATCACAGCACATTTGTGGGAAGTGAAATACACAGGATTGTACCTAAAAATAAGAGTCACCGGACGGTACTTGAGCTTAAGCACAAAAGCAACTGGACTAGTATGCAAGTCGGCTATGGGCCTCCTCGGCTCCTGCAACCAAGGTCTCTTAGAATCATTGTTGTCTTACAGCCCGAATACAAACTGTTCTGACGAGAGTTTCACGTTGAACATATCCGAAAACCATCCCAACAGCATATATGCACCAGGCAGTGAGAACAAAACTCAAGATATCTTAACATCACTTACTGTCTCGAAGCTAAGAGTGAAGGCTTGCCACAGCTTATTCGAATACGTCTATAAGGGAATTATCGAATATCGAGAAGCTAATGCTGGCTACGCACTTTACTTTGACCATACAACAGTTGTTTCTGGAGTGATCTACAAGGCTTTCGTATCTACGGACATAACCATTAAAATCATGTTCAAAACGGTCCGTTATGGAGTTATCGTTTCCTATACCAGGACAAAGACGTTATTTGTTACCAACTCAGGAGGTGCGTTCATTGTGTACTTTGGAGATAACGTTTATCCTACAAACATTGCTGCGGAGCTGAACGAATGGAATCAGATCAGTCTTGTGTTTAGAAAATCCTCTGGGGTGTTGCAATTTTATTACTTCTCATCTGGCGGTCAGTTGCATCGTCTAGACATAAACATCGGCTCAGATATTTTTGTTCCCGGGGGCATAATTGCCTTTGCAGGTTGGATGCCATCTTTGGACGGTTCTGGAATTCAGCCTACCGAGGCCTTCGCTGGCTTCATAGATGAAGTTCGCATCTGGACGCGGTATTTCCATCCAGCATTCATTCTTCAGACCTGGAACAGATCCGTTAGTGTAGGGAGTCAAGACATTGCACACGCTTGGAAGTTCAATGAAGGTGAAGGAATCCTCGCTGTTGATAAAGTGACAGGAATGAGTCTTGAGCTTCCTTTCCAACCATGGAAGGAACCAGAATGGAAATATTCAGACGTGGTTTTACAAATGTCATTTTACGAGCAACAACAAGCATTTCCATTCGCGAACAAAACATTCCGAGTCGAAGCTGAGTTATTCTGTAATAGAACGTTGTTAAACGGCCCTCTACATTCAACCTGCGACAGCCTTGGTCTCGGTGTGGCCATTTTTTATTTCAGATCTTGCCTCCAAAGAATTGCAAGCTTTAATTCCTTGTACATGTCTCTGGAAGTGATTATAGCTTACGCTGATTACTGTCAGGCCGTTAATAACTTAACACTCTGGCCGGCTAAGCCTCTCTGTAATGAATTCCCCGGCAGGGACTTTCCCATTTGGTTCGGAAAGGATTGCGATCGAAAATGCATCTTTGGTAAGAAGATCGATTTTGAGACATGCATTTGTCACCATGGTTACTGGGGTTCGGAGTGCGCTAACCCTTGTCCTGGCGGAGCAGCAACACCGTGTAACAAAAATGGAGTGTGTGACAGCGCGACAGGCAAATGTGAGTGCCACGCTAACTACAATGGAACAGAAGACTGTAGCGCTTGTTCCTCTGGATGGACTGGGGCCGACTGTTCCCTTGCCTTGGTAATGGTCAGCAAGCTTCATGTATCAATCGCGGTATCGTCCACTGGAGGCCATTACGTTACTTTTGACGGATACAGCTTCACCCTAGTGGCAGTTGGTGAATACTACCTCCTATTTGATCCCAGTTTATCATTCCAAGTTCAAGTTCGTCACGTTCCCTGCCGATTACAATCCGTTTGTGTCAACGCCTTGGGAATACGCATCTTCTCAACCGTGGTATCATTCCACGCTCCTTACGTCTCCGGTGGAGGTCCTGTCATCTGGGTCAACGGAAAGCTTGTACCTCTATCCGGATTTGTTACTGTAATAGGAGACACTCATCTTGGCGTTCATCTGGAGTACACAGGCAGTGGCCAGTACCTTATCACTTGGCGAGACAATTTTGCCATTCACATACGCATTGATGGACGCTACTTGAGTTTCAAGGTGAACGTAAAGCCGGCTTATTGCGCGAACTCAACTGGGCTGCTTGGTTCTTGTGATAACCATCCAGACAATGATCTTACAGCTAGTTCCAACACGACCGGCTTCCTTGCAAACATCTCTCAGTCGGCATTAAATTCAGAACTTGCAAACCACGGTCTTGTTCTTAAGAATGATAGCTTGATTGTCTTGAAGTATGACTACTTCCAAGAGACTAGACTTCCATCTGGAGGAGTCTATGCCCTCGTTTTTAACCACTCAGGAGCCTCGTCCAGGCCAATTACGCAGGCATTTACTGTGAACGTCGATATCACCATTGAAATCCTCCTTAAGCCGTACAAGTTGAGTGGAACAGTATTCTCCTACGCAGTCTCACAAACATTTGCTGTTTTGAGTGAGAACTCTCTTACAATCCGCTTCGGAAATACCATGATAATTACTGGAGTTAGTTTGACAATCAATCAGTGGAGTCACATATCGCTTATCTGGTATCACAAGACGCAAACTTTGGAGTTTTATCACTTTGACTCTTTGGGTAAAGTAACGCGAAGGTCTTACGTACTGTCGTCCAATCCTTTCATACCAGGAGGGATCCTTTCGGTTGGACAATGGGAACTTTCACCCGGACAAAATGAAACGCTTACGGACAATTCATTTGTAGGCATCATTGATGAATTCCGCGTGTGGAAACGAGCTTTCAACCCATCTCTCATTCAACAGAATTGGCGCATGAATGTTCTACCCTCTCACCCTGACGTCGCAGGACTCTGGAAAATCAATGAAGGCGAGGGTGACGTCATTAAAAATGCAGTCAGTGAGGAGCACATTTATCTGCCGAAATCACCTTGGCAACGGCCATTGTGGATATTTTCTGATGCAGACATAAGAACCAATTTTACATCGTCTGAAAGACCGTTTGAAACTCATTTCCACAATAAGACACTGGAAACGAGCGCAAAGTCTTTCTGCCTCGAATTGTTCTTCGAGAGTCAAATGTACGACCTCTGTTACGGTGACTTGAAAGCTGAACTTGAATTTTACTTCCTGGTTTGTCTAAAAGATGTAGCAACAAGTGCTAATATTGGGGCAGCCCTGACAGCTGTTATAACATTTTCAGAACATTGTCAATTGGCACTAAACCTCACCATCTGGCCAGCTCAGTGGCTTTGTAACAAGTTTCCAGGTCGCCAGTTTCCTCTTTGGATCGGCGACAACTGTGATGTCAAATGCGTCTTTGGGACTGCGGATGCCAATGACCGGAACCTTTGTGTCTGTACCAAGGGTTATTGGGGAGGCGATTGTTCCCATCTATGTCCAGGTGGTCTTTTAACCACATGCGGAGGTCATGGGCTGTGCGACAGGGTTACAGGACAATGCAAATGTGAGGTTAATTGGGCAGGCGATGGCAACTGCAGTAGCTGTAGTCCTGGATGGAATGGAACGAACTGTCAATTTGCTGTCAAGCTTGTAACGGGAATATCATCCAACACTGTTGTGTTTGCATCGATTGGTGGTTATGGATACTTTACAACGTTCTTCGGTGTAAGTTTTACTCACAGAGTTATCGGAGAATTTTATCTTTTGCGATCCATTGAGCGCAACTTCTTCATCCAGCTACGACAAGCTTCTTGCGTGACTGATGGCTCGTACACCACACTTTGCACAACAGGTTTTTCTTTTGGTTTCCTTGACACCCATGTTGTCATTCGTGCACCAATCAAAACGCTCGTGGTGACAGAAACCTTCTTTCCTTTTGTTTGGTTGAATGGAAAAGTACTCCAAGTTGACCACAGAACCCAGCTATCAGTGCACTTCGTCATGGTTCGCATTTCCACCGTCACTTTTCACATATACGGCCCAGATGGAATGAAATTCGTCTTAAGTATTGGAAACAGTCTTTCCGTGGCAGTCAACGTACCAGCTTTGTATTGTCAAAACTCCACTGGTCTCCTAGGGTCGTGCATAGATCATTTGTTCAACAACTTTGACAGTCTTGAATCGTACATAGCAGACCTAAAGATCCGATCAATAGTCGACGTTTCCCGGACTTTGTTCATCTACGAGGTCTTGCACTACTTCGAACACCGCATTCCCACTGGCGGTGGTTTCAATTTGTTTTTCGCCGATAGCTCAGTTCGATCAGGTCCTATCTTCTTTCCCATAGTCGATGTTCTAACGATTGAGCTTCTTGTAAAGGCTCACCAACCAGGAGGGGTCATTCTATCGTACTTAAGCCACAGTATTTTTGCCTTGGTTGACGACGTAACCCTTACCATCGTCTACAATGGATCAGTCTATGACACTGGCTTCAGCCTTGAGATTCACCGTTGGAATCAAATTACCCTTGTCTACAAAGAGCTGGTTGGGATCCTTCACTTTTATTTCTTCAGCTATTCTGGAGAGGTAAAAGTTCGTGTATTTAAGCTTGACAGCCACGTTTTTGCCACCAAAGGAGTCCTAACGCTTGGCCAATGGCAGCCGTCAGCTTCGTCAGACGAGCTGATCCCAAAATCGAGCTTTGTTGGTGAGATTGACGAAGTGCGCATGTGGAAAAGGCGAACGAACCCAGACCTTGTGAAACTGAATTGGAAGATAAATGTGCAAGTTAGTTCATACCCAGACTTACTTCACCTATGGAAATTCAATCAAGCTGAGGGAAATGTTATTCGCGATTTGCAAGGGACAAGTCACCTATATATAACAAAGTTCCACGAACCGCGTTGGTCGTTCTCAGATGCTTACATCCCTCAAACTAAAGTGAAAGACACTAAATTTTTTAACTTAAGGCTACGACTACAGGCCGAATCATTCTGCTTCAGCCTTGTCCTTAGTGGGACATTGTACGCCAGATGCGAGGCACTAACAATACAAGTGGCCCAGTTTTATTACAAAGCTTGCCTATACGACATTTCGGTATCACTGAGTCTACACTCTGCCGTTTACGCGGTCGTCTCCTTCGCAGACTACTGCCAAAGCGCTCTTGAACTAACTGCATGGCCTGCAAAGGAACTCTGTCATCACTTTGAGCTCCAACGATTTCCGTACTGGATTGGAGCGCATTGCACGACGCGTTGTGTCTTTGGATACGCTGTTCCGGATATGAATGCAACAGACCTTGTCTCCTGTAAATGCCTGCCTGGCTATTGGGGCGAGGATTGCTCCAACCTTTGTCTAGGAGGATTGAGGAAAATCTGTAACGGTCATGGTGTTTGCAGTGAAGTAAATGGTACATGTGACTGCGATGCTCACTGGAGAGGCGATGTTACCAACCGGTCAGGAGACAATGCAGTATTAAATTGCAGTGTGTGTACGGACGGCTGGATGGGCACAGACTGTGCAGTCGCCGACGAATCTTCTGTTGCCAACTCGTCTGAGACGCAAATGGCTCTAAACTTTGGCGATCCCCATTTCACCAGTGTGATGGGCATGAACTTTCACTTCGAAGTCCCCGGTGCATACCAGCTCATTAACTTGTCTGCTGTTGTGGCACAAGCATTGATAGTTCCGTGCAATAACATAATGAACTGCCGACGAATCAGCGAAGTCTCTTTACGTTCCTCGCAAGCAAAGCTTTTTGTTCGTTATACTGATCTCGAGAGCATGGGAAGTGGAACTGTTAACCTAGTAACAAACGAAACATCTGCACTTGATGGTACCCATAAATGGGTTGAGGTTGCTGACATCAGATACCGTTGGCTCAAAGATACCATTTTGGAGGTTGGATTCTTGGAGTACAAGGGAGTTCAGATCAATATCCTCGCATACAATGGTACATTGGGAACTGCAATTCAAATGCCAAAATCAATGAGAGAAAACACGGATGGCATTTGTGGAGCGAAAGAGGGAAAGTGGATGCAAGAACACAATAACAGAAGCCGTACGTTCCGTGTAATTGGCCTTTCTCAACAACTAGCTGTAAACGCGTCCAGGGAAACCACGAACCAGATTTTAATGAATCAAAAAACACTTGATCTTAGGCTCAGCAGCCAATTCAAAATGAAACGAGAGGATAACTTCTTGACTACGAAAAACTCCTGGCGTAGTTTTTCCGGTGCAGGTTACATGCTGGAGTTTTCTTCCAGTAACACAGCTGTCATGTACGGTGGAAACTCAAGCATCCCAGTTCTTGACGAGTTTACCATTGAAATCTGGATCTGTCTAGTCAATAAAGGATCAAGTGTTTCTGAGCTTTGCTCATCGAGCCAGAGACACTCTAGTGATAAAATCGTTGGTACCCAAGCAATCTTCTCCGCGTCGACAAGTAGTGGAAACTTTGCCATCTTTTGTAAAAAAGGAATACGTGTCGACTGGGACGGAGAGAAATTTGTAAGCGGTATCAACATCACTGAAGGCACGTGGACCCACCTTGCGGTGACGTGGAGGAATATTGATGGCCGAATGAAGGCTTTCACGAACGCACAAGGCAGGCAACAAAGTGCGACGACTTTTGGGGTTAAGATTGGAAAGCACTTCTCTTTGGATGGGCTGCTGATTCTCGGACGGTACATCCGGGATATGATGGACAACGAGTATGACATGCGTGGAGCTTTGGACGAATTTAAGGTAACGAGCAAACGTCTTTTTGTAAAACCAATATCGGAGTACAGAAGCTAATGACTGAAAGAATCTGACTCTGAAAATACGAAAAGCGTTTTGTAAACAATGTGAAAAATTGTAATTTTCAGTCACATCTCATGACTCCATACGCAAAGCCCGAGGTATAAACAAAAGAGAAGAATTGTAAATAATATTTATCTGTAACCCTAGACATATATCTATATATACATTTTTCTCCAATCTTATGCCTACTTTTCTTATGGCTTATATTTGAATTTCAAAAAACTGTACCGGCAAATCATTTAACTCCCTGAAGAAGTCATGCCGTGCCTGACAAAACATTGGTTTAAACAAAAAATATATAACCTCACAGCCGTACAACCAGCCTTGCATTATTATTTGGTTTACAGTTAATTATGAACGTTTCACTTAGATTTTATATAGCCCTAACGATTTTTCAAACACTTTGTAACTGACGATGACATTCGTAACGTCGAAACATGTCTTTTAAATTAAAGAATTTCGTAATCTGTTCAAAAAGTACAATTCACCTTATGCTCTCTCAATCAATGTGAAAATATTATGCAACGCTTGAACCGGTGGGGAATTCATGTTTCGTCGTTGCACACTGCGCCCTCTGAGAGGACAGATTTTACAAGGTCCCAAGTAATAACAATAATAATGATGATAATGATAACTTTTGAAAGAAATCTCAATCTTATATTATTCGTGTGCAAGTGCTCTTGCACACGAGTCAAAAATCAAACCAAATCACGGAAATGAAAGCAGATCGAGTCATTTCATATCGTTGACGTTGTCTCCTGAGTTTCGTTTGACTTGCCAAAGCAACAATCAATGAAACAGCTATAGTCCTTAAAACATTTTCTTCGATAAAAAGCAATGAAATAACTGCCTTTGTCTTCAACAGGTGTGGCAGTATGCAAAGACTGTGGAACAACTTAACTCCTCGATGTATTTAAAGTTCGAGAATTACCGTGAAGGATTAGTGCTCTCCTTGCCTCTAGACGAAGGAATGGGGCTGACTACTGAGGGCATCTTTTATACTCCGCTTCCGGTTGACGTCACCAGTGCCCCTCAGACTACCTCAGCTGTTAATACGACCATTGTACAGTTCTTAATCCATTCCGGTGAGTCCCCTGGATGGGCCCCCTCAGGGGTTCATATGACGCCCATGGCAAATTACAGTCTTGTGTTCAGAAACGCCACTCTCAAAGAACTTGCTGTCCAGTTATGTTACAAACAATTTTATGAAGGGGTGCTGCAAGATCACTGTAGCAAGACCTTGGTTTCTCAAGCTCTGTTTTTCTATGAGTCTTGCCTCACCGATGTGGCTGATTCTGGGAGCCTTGCTCACTACAAACTCTCGGTAAGTCTGTTCGGCTTGTACTGCCAGAAAGTACTTGGCATTCCTGAGTGTCTTCTGTATGGCACCTACGACGCGTTCTCACAGTGTCCCAAAGAGACTGATCATAAAGAAGAAGTCCTCACCACAGTTG
>NC_090890.1:46188972-46193972 GCF_036669925.1 Montipora capricornis | reverse complement strand
TTATTTTTCAGTATTGATTGTAAAATTTGTTCCCACTGTGTTCTTAAATTGGGAATAAATCACCCAAAAGAAGGGGGAGTTTGATATCGCATTGTCGATCTGTTTTAGGATAGAGATGGAACAGATGTAGATGAGGAAGAGACTTCCGATGGAGATAATGGGAAAGACGTGGAGTAAGTACTTGTAAGCGTGATTTCCTCTACACCAACAGCCAAGGACAAAAGAAGTCCAAAGGAAACACCATTAAGTTCAAAAAAGGTCAGTGAATTTATTTATTGTGTAGTCTGCATAAATTTCCAAGGGATCGGGGATTTGTCCATAGTGTTAAAAAAAAAAACAAAAAAAAACAAAAAAAACCTTTAGTAAAATATCTATATCTCCTCCACCTGAGCTCCTCTCCGCCCTGTGCACATTAAATTTCCATGTCAAATATCGAAGCAATCCTTCTACCCAGGTTGTGTTACATGTTGCTTTTATCGGTATGTTACTCTCAAAGTACACCCAACTGTGCTATAGAAAACTTATTATGTCCAATTTCAGATATTAAATAATTTGATAGTTCCAAATTTTGTGCTAAGCTACCCTATCTTTTAAGCAACAGCCACAAATACAGTATGCCATTAGGTGCAAAGCTTTATGCTGAGGAATCCTAACTGTTAGGCATCGATTGATCACTTTACTTTGGATGCATTGTTTCAAACTATTAATTTGTAATTTTCCTTGCTATGTAGTACTGTGATCAAGGTACTGTGATGTACATGTCATTTGTATGCAAATTTAACTTAAGTTTGAAATATGCCGTCAACTTTGTTCCTGGGAAGAAGTGAGCCTAGGCATGAAGTTAGAATTTGTATTAACCACTGATTATGTTTTTTTTTTTTGTTTTTTTTTTTTGCAACACATGTCATCAAGTAATTTTGATATGTGTGTGTGTGTGTGTTTGAGAACAAGTGGGACTGTTTAATATAAATGCTGGCCAAATTTTGGCAACATCAAATTAAGTTTTCTGTGTTTTAATTTGTTCTAGAAGGTAGGGGTAAAAGGGAGGAGCAATGAGAGGAGGAAAAGGCAGAAAGCTATCAAAAAGAAAGCTTTAAGGATTATGACTATAACAAATCAAATAATGGAAAGGACAGATACAATCAGTGTTTTTAAGGCCAAATGTAGTACCAGTCAAAGCTCTTTAGATTCAGTGAATAGAGCTTTTGGAATCTTAAAACGGAAATATCAAACTTTGAAGGGATTAATGTCTCAAAGCAAATCAAATCTAGTAAAAGAAACAAGGCAAGATCAACTGTCAGTTGTTAAGGACAGCAACAACAAAGATATTGTGTTAGGCCAGGGAAGGTTTGGTGTTTGTACATAAGCTCATGTCTTTATCAGTTAGTGGGGAGTCAGCTAAAGTTGCAGTTAAGCATCATACTAAATTAACAGCAAAAGAAGCTTTTGTTGATGAAGCCTGTCTCTTATCTGGTATTTCACATGAAGCATTCCCCTTTGTTTTTGGTGTAGTTTTTGGAGAGTTGCATAACTTCCTTGTATTGGAGGTTTGTGGAATTACAGAGGGGATTGAACATAAATTCATTTACCATTTAGAGAGCTCTTCAATCAGAAAGTATATGTGTCAGTGAAATGTCATGCTTACACATTTTAATGCAGTGTTGTAAAAGGTTTCATTATCTTCATTTAACTGGGATTGTACACAATGACATAAAAAGAGATAATATCTTGATTGCAAAAGTGAGCTTTGGTTAGTGGCAACCCAAAATAATAGACTTCAATAAAGCATGTGAAATAAAAATTATACATCCAAGATAAAAGAGTGAAAGAGCTAGACTTAAGTTATGTCATAAACACATTGATCCAGCGCTGTATGATGGTCAATATGCCCCTGGTCCAACTTCAGATGTACATGTATATAGCTTTGGTTATATATGGCTGGTAAAATTGCTAAAGCAAAGAAATCAGAATTAATTGAGAAATTCGCTCTGACTTGTAAGAGCAGATTTAGGTGACCAACATTTCAGATACTGCTGAGGGACCTGAAGACTCTTATTACCATGTAGCATTGTTTACATTTTTTGAAACTTTTTTTTTTTTGCATACACTGAAATACTTTCAAATACGAGTGTCAATACATTTCTTCATAAAAATGCATGATTATTTAGTATTCAGATTGTTTAAAAGTTTCCTTGTCGTGTGTTAAAGTTGAGATCTGTATAAAAAGTAACAAGCCAATAATTGAATGTAGATTTTGTTGAACAAAATGACAATAAACAAGGTTTATTTCACTCTGCTGGTATTGTTTGTTATTTTCAGGTGGAAGATTGGATTCATAAATTTCAACTTCCATCACGTGTGAGTACTGTACGTACAGTACATGTCACCTCCCCTTGGTTCAGCGCTTACCACAGCAGTGCCTGCTTCTCTGATTGGATGACAAAATGTACATTTACTACTGTAAAAACATATTTTCCTCCAGGGGTAGGGGGGGATTATGCTTTCTACAGTGGGGAAGGGGGCTACTTTCTAGTAATTGGCTAATGGGGCTGTGTGCTGGATGGTGTTGCATTTTAATGACTGGGTTGCCTAAATTAGGTTGGATTTTCAATAGAGTTACCATGCAACGTTTCGCAGGCAACGGGTTCGAGTAGAGGACGTTACAAGTGATATCTCGTATGTTAACAGCAGCGTTCCCCAAGGCTCCGTTTTAGGACCCTTATTGTTTAATATCTTCATAAATTACTTATTTTATTTCATCAAAGAGGCGAAGCTGTCTAACTATGCTGATGATAATCAGCTATTTTTTGCTGATTCTGATCCAGCTGTTGTCGAACATGTTGTCAAAGAGGAACTTGTGGTGGTGTGTGAGTGGTTTCGTAATAATAAGATGATCTTGAACCCTGAAAAATGCAAGACCTTGGTTCTCTCGCAAAAACCCGATGTCAAACTATCATTATTTGCTGAAGGTGTTGCACTACCACTACTTGATACGGTAGATCTATTTCTGCTAACATTGGACAAATTCCCTGAATTTTGGAAAACACATTAAGAAAATTAGCAAGAAAGTTGGAAAGCAACTAGATGTTCTTTGTAGACTGAAAAAATTTTATCGTTTCGGACAAAACTTTGCCTTTACAATTCGCTCATTATGTCTCATTTTCATTACTGTTCCTCCATTTGGCATAACTGTTTAAAGTCTGATAGTAAAAAAAAACTGGATTAGGTTGCATGAACGAGCTCTTCGTTACTTGTACAGCAACGAGTTTTCACAAACTAGCACTCTTTGTGATCATATTGGTTACAGCCTTGTGGATCAACGTATCCAGAACTTGTTAATTTTTGTATTTAAGTCAATTAACAATTATCCACCTGAATATCTGAAAGACCTATTTAGGTTAAGAGACAACATCAAAAATCTGAGAGGGGTTAACAAGCTGCAAGTACCGAAACCTAATACGACTCGTTATGGCAAGAACTCAGTTAAGTACTTGGCGGCTGTTACTTGGAACAAGATTTCTGATACCTTAAGATCCCTAAGCACATTGTCAGCCTTTAAAAAAGCAGTCAGACAGCTAATTCTATATTATATCCATGTTCTTTTGAGTAATTGGGCTTTTTATTGTATATAGCTATGTCATGTAATTTTAAGGTCTTATTCTGTAAATAGTTTTTGGATTTCCGTTTCTTCATTGCTCTCGGCTTATTAGCATATTTTTTTTGCTAGAGTTCTAATCAACCTCATCAATCCCGAGATTAACTAAAGCTTCATTCATTCATGGGGTTGGCATGTTTTCGGGAATTTGGTGTACCAGAATGTTTGTAGGTGAAACGCAAAGTGTTTTACATTCAGTTTATTATTCTCTCTGTAGTTTGTTAGTAATTTTAAATGTGCTTGTCCCACGGGCAATTACATTTCTACTTGTCTTGGACAATAAATTGTACATATGTTTTGCCGCACCCTGATGTCAGTGACTAATATATAAATGTTGTGAAATACCTCAATGTTCAGATGTAAGTCGCCCACAAAGTTAATTGTTGTCCTACCCAGCAACCATTCACTAAAAGTTGACACAATCTGTTACCATTATACTGATTTGAGTTCTGGTTATTCATTTATATTTTGTAACTGATGAAGGCTGCAGATTTTCAATTGTGCTATAAGTTTTTAGACAAACGTTTTCGCGAACAGTAGTTTGTTCGTCAGTTTATTCAGCTGTTATGAATGTTTTTTCAGTTTTCAGCATCTGTTGAAGATGGCCTCAAGAAAAGCCAACTGAGCACCAATCAGCAAAATGAATTTATTGGAGATGTGTGTATTGCCATCCTTAATCACATCAGGTACCACACCAAGTCAGAGAGAATGCACTAAATCTCTAAGGCCATTGTGCAAAAGTATCCCTGCATGGAGGACAAACAAATCTTGGACACGTCAAGCACCTGGGTATGTTTCTTTGTAACACTTCTCATTCCTCTTGTGCTTTAGAATTACAATAAATGCTCTCAATAATGTAATTCAGAGTTACTGTACTCTTCTCAAATGGAAATACTTTCTAGCTTGTTGCTTTCTTGTGCAGTGACTCTGTTCAAGTTGGGACCATTATGGGAATAATGTTGACATTATTCTAAAAAATCCATACACTGTTAATAAAAACCCATTGTCCAAATACAAGCCAAGTGCTTGTGCAACAGTGGCAACTACAATAGAGATTGATAAAAACTTGTTCACAGAAACGAAAAAAGCCAAGCTATCTGTAATTCTTTTCCTGTCACTCGTAAACATTTCACCCAAAGCTGCATCAACAAATTTCAAGTCACTATCTTTTTTTTCCTTTTTTTTCTTTAATTTTTTTTTATTTGCAACACAACAATACAACAATGTACATAAAGAACAAAATCAACTAATAACGAACAGCATACTATACAAATCGCACGTACTAAAGTACATAGATATATATATATATATATATAAACATAACAACAATTAAGATGGGGGGGGG
>NC_090890.1:46168972-46183972 GCF_036669925.1 Montipora capricornis | reverse complement strand
CTACAAATGTGAATCTTTCATTCTCTATTTTTACTTTAAGACCATAAAATCTCATCTCTTCATTTCATCTACCGGGGAGAACAATTTCCATTTCATTTCATTTATTTCAACAGTGAGAATGCACCGTTTCGACAAGTTTGGTCCTAGCAGTATAGCTGGATAATAATTAACCTGAACCTAGTTTAATGACCTAACCCCCTTGAGTCTCCTGTAGCTTAGTGGTAGGGCATCCGAACTAGGAGGAGGAGGAGCACTGGCAATTTAGGCACTGGTGACTAGTTTAAAAGTGTGATAACAAAATCGTTACGATTTTGTTATCACACTTTTAAACTAGTCACCAGTGCCTCGCTCTAGTTTTTTAAAATTTGTGTAACAGTTTTACCGTCACTTCTGCTGATGTGTGCTGCAACATTCGAAACGTCAAGTATAAAATGAAAATGTTTGTAACCGCTGTTTGTTTTCTTTTCCTGTTAAAACTGTATCTTCCACAGCAAGGTGCTAAGGTATCTGGAAACAAAACTCAATTAATTGAAAGAGTACTCAATATGTATGCAGATCGAGCATTTGAAACTGAAAGGCATCATGAGGAAGATGATGAAATCATATCTGAAGAAACAGAAGAAAAACAAGTGTTTTGAAGTAATGCTCATCTCGGACAAAGATATCGCTCAAGTAAATATGTTTGGGTAATTTAAAATTCACTGACTTCTAAAGTTCCTCCCAAAAGATCGAATTGAAGAGGGGGAGAGGAGTTGGTAGCGATCTTATTACTGGGTTGCCCCATGGCAAACCCAGTCAGAAAAAAGGTAGATTTCCGTTTTTTTTTTTAGTATTTTTTTCCGTGTCGGTAAGAGTCTTGCCTGTCACTCCCCTGGTAAGTGGTGCCTTTGTGCATAGAGCCTTCTGTGCGTATTTTCTTAGGATCGAGAGGGTAGTGGAACTGCATAGATTTCTCTAGTGGACACAGAATCATTAACTTAGCCTGTAATGGTGTCGAAAGTCATATAACGCGAATGGCGTTTTAGTGGATTCTTAAACAAAATATACCCTTATGGAGCTCAATAATGGAAAGTCAGTTGGATAAACTAGGCAGGAATCTCAAAAGCGACGAGTAATGGACTTCGACAACAATCTATCGCCCGTCGAGACGAAATCAAAGTGAGCTGTATTTACCTGAAGTACATGGTAATTTGACACGATTGAGTTTCTTGTCTTCACGCACGCAATGAAATAGGAAGAGGTTTTCGCCTCTAAGAGCAAATATGTTGTTTGTTTCAATAATTTTTTCGCTGGAAAAGGATTCTGTGGTATTTTCTGCCTTTGTGAATTATAATATCATGTTGTGTATTGAATTTTCGAGCTTAAGGTTGAAATGTGATATGGGAGAAGTTTTTTAGTATTGCTCTGTAAGCAGGAAGGGTTCACATGCCTGTTGGAAGCGTGCTTGAGTTTCAACAAAATGAGCCCCAAAATCAGTGAAAACTTGTGACGCAGATGAATAATAAAGTAGCTGCTATTTCCAAAATGATGGAATTACCTGGTGATAAATAACTTCGTACGCGTCTTGGAGAGTAAATTTTGACTTCGCATAAACAAGAGTTGGGCGATTGTGATCTTTGTTTTGACTTCGCTCATTTCATTGTCAAACTTTATAACACTTGACAGAAAAAGAAACTTACAAAAACCCGGTATCTTGCCATCATTTGACACAGATGCTTCACTGTTTGGCGAGTAAACATGCCGCGGTAACTTAATCACGGCGCCCGCTGAATTCCGGCCATGTCACTTTCGATTTTGCAATTTACTTGAACGTAGCAAAAATCTCCCAAAATGTTTGTCGCTGATCGTAACTTTTTATATTCTATATTCACGGTTCAAAATTAATGTTGTTTTCATGTCGTAAATATTTTATTCTCGATCGACCGTCCCGGAAACTTCCTTCTGCTCTTTCTAAAAACTGTGTATCAATAGTTATTTGCTTTTTCATCAATATTTGTTTTGCATAAAGCAAGCTAACAAAATCTGTACCTTGCTGAGTTCGCATTTGTTAGCGTTAATAGTATTTTCGGTCAGATGCTTCTGTTTTTTATGAGGGGTTTATTGTTTTGGTCTCCCATCCTAACACTAACCCCGCTGAACCCCTAGGGATTAACTTCAGTGAAGTTTAGTATTACAAAGCTGTCAGATGCTCAGAGGGCACACTTGTGGTGAAAAGAAGTTGTGAGGGAACTTGAAAATTATCAACATGTCAGCCCAGAAGCCAATGTTTCTCGCTTCTCTTTTATTTGTTATTCTTCAGAGACTGGAATGCTGTATTTCAATACCACACAATTCAGCGCCTTCTGATTTTCTGTAACACGTACCACAGGCAACCCAGTGTATGCTTCACGGAAGCATCTCGTCTTAAAAGGAGGAAGGGTTAAAGGTTACTTTACATCTAGTAAAGGGGGGCTTAACTTCACTTAAAAGGCTGAATTTGCTTATTACAGACCCCCTCCATCCCTCCAGATAATTATTGCACAATTCCATAATTGCTGGACCATGAAGGGCGAGTCAAGAAAAGAAATCGACGTAGGAGCTTTCAGTTAATGCTAGTTTTAATACTATATATAACAAAGAAAATGATGGCTTCCTAAGTGCTGATTTCGAGTGAGATATATAAATACATCGTGACTTGACATGATGGACTAATACCACGAAGGAAAAAGGGAGTCTTAGTCACGCTACCCCGCCTTTACATGTAAAACAGTGTGTTGAACTAGTTTTAATACTATATATAACAAAGAAAATGATGGCTTCCTAAGTGCTGATTTCGAGTGAGATATATAAATACATCGTGACTTGACATGATGGACTAATATCGACCAGGGGCGGGTTCCTGAAAGGTGTAATAACTCTATTCCGGGAATAAATGTGCCAGAATAAGGCATATTTATCCCTGGAATAGAGCTATTACATCTTTCAGGAACTGGCCCCAGGCAATTAAGATATGCCTTTAGGCAGAAAATACACTGCCCGGCGGAAAAGTGAAAGGGCATCATACCGTAACAGGAGGCAGTGCGTCCCAGTGGTTAGGGCGCTTGCCTTGAGGTCCAGACATTCACTTAATGACTGGTCCCAAGGGAAACAGTGAGTTTTGTACGATTTGTTTCTCCGAGACACTCGCTGTTGTTGTTTCATTGGTCCTGAGAAGGCCCCAAGGCATTAATTCAGTTAAAACTCACCTTCGTATCTGCATATTACCATAAAATACAACTTCTTGCGGGAATCTAAAAGTAACTTCACTAGATACCGTGAAGGTATTTCCGAGTGTTTTCAATGCCTGCATAGAAATACCACGAAGGAAAAAGGGAGTCTTAGTCACGCTACCCCGCCTTTACATGTAAAACAGTGTGTTGAACTTTATTATTCCAAAGGCAACCTCCATATGTCAGTTTCTTCATGTCGCTGAATAGTCAAGGTATGTGCTAGATGTAAAATAAGGTTTGCATGCAATGAGTAAATTTGTCTGCATCGAGCAGGAAGGAAATAAAAATTTGACGATAATCATAGCTCTTTGCCTGAGGTCACGCCAAGAAAACGTTTCAATGGTGAACCAGCAAATCACATCAAATCAATTGATGTTTGCAATTTGAGATTGATGCTGGGGCCCGTCATCATTTAATTTATGACTGAGTGAAGTTCATTTTCTTTGATGTTCGACCGGTTGAGCATCATATCTATATTTCTTGTTTACAAACATTGACGTCACGTTTTCTTTGATATAATAGGGAACTTAAGCAACGACAACGGCGACGGCAACGAGAACGTCACAAATTTGCATATTTAGTAGGTAAAAACAATAGCTTTGCACGCCCTGTACGTGCGTTTTTCACTTTTGTCCATTTCTTTGCCGTCGTCAGCAAAACTACAACGTGAAATAGCCAAATTTGAGGTTTTGTGGACAACGTCATTACTTGAGGATAAATTTCCATTTTCTGCCCTTAATTGAGTGCCGTTCCTACCAGCGTCATTTTTGAGGAACTACCACACCCCCGTCATATTAAAAAGGTTGAAATAGTAACAAAGCGATTACAATAACGCGAATTTATATTTTGAGATGACGTTCTCGTTGCCGTCGTTGTTGTCGTTGCTTAAACTCCCTAATAGGGAGCTTAAGCAACGACAACGGCGACGGCAGCGAGAACGTCACGAATTTGCATATTTAGTGGGTAAAAACAATAGCTTTGCACGCCCTGCACGTGCGTTTTTCACTTTTGTCCATTTCTTTGCCGTCGTCAGCAAAACAACAACGTGAAATAGCCAAGTTTTTGGTTTTATGAAGAACGTCAGCACTTGAGGATAAATTTTCATTTTCTCTCCTAAAATGGAGTGCCGTTCCGACTGGTGTCATCTTTGAGGAATTACCACACCCTTGTCATATTAAAAACGTTGAAATAGTCACGAGGCGATTGAAATAACGGAAATTTATATTTTGAGATGACGTTCTCGTTGCCGTCGCCGTTGTCCTTGCTTAAGCTCCCTATTCAAATTTGCCAACCACGGAACAAAAGAAGTCATTGTTCCAACCGCCAAATAGGTTTTGGTCGGCATTATATTAATATTGCACCAGCAATACGGGATTGGATTTGGACATTTTTGAAAAAAGCGTAAGTGAGGTAAGAAGACTAAACTGAGGTAACCTTTGACCCGTTGGTTTCACTTTGCTTACAAAATTCTGATTTATCTTTTACCACCACCGTGACGATCATCCCTGAGTACAGTCAAAGGCAGGCCAGTATGACGCTTAGTATGCATATGTTGACATACTGTACGCAGATAAAAACGAGTTTTGTCCATCTCTGTGCCTTTGTTATTCATCCCTTAACATTTGAATTTGCTGTGAGCACTTGGTTTTGATGTCACGGACAACTGTGGGCCACCGTATTTGCTTTATGCAGTGGTGCACAGCAAAAGAAATGCGGTAATGTAAAAGCGGCATGCTGCAAACACAAAATTCGTACGCAAATCAATGAATAGCCCTTTTCCCGGTTAGTTTTTCTCATTTGCATTACAATATATCTAGCATGTATGTGATGAAATTTCGGGCTATCCACGTTAGATTACATTGTAATGCAAATAAGAAAAACTAACCGTGAAAAGGACAATTGAACAAACAGGGGCACCCAACGAGAATATGGTTTAAAACCACTAAATATAGCATTGTTACTGGGTTGCCGTAGGCATCCCAGTCGGAAAATGGGTAGATTATTTTTTTTTTTTTTTATTTTCCGTGTCGGTAAAAGTCTTGCCCGTCAGTCCCCTGCTAAGTGGTGTCTTTCTGCATAGAGCCCTCTGCCCGTATTTTCTTAGGATAGAGAGGGTAGTGGAAATACGTAGACTTCTCTGGTGGACACAGTAGAATGATAAAGTTAACCTGCAATGGCGTCGAAAGTCGTGTAACGCAAATGGCGTTTTAGTGGATCTTAAACAAAATATACCCTTATGGAGCTCAATAATGGAAAGTCAGTTGGATAAACTAGGCGGGCGGTGAAAACAAATACCTGGAATCGTAAAAGCGACGAGTAATGGACTTCGACAACAATCTATCGCCCGTCGAGCAGAAATCAAAGTGAGCTGTATTTACCTGAAGTACATGGTAATTTGACACGATTGAGTTTCTTGTCTTCACGCACGCAATGAAATAGGAAGAGGTTTTCGCCTCTAAGAGCAAATATGTTAAAAATGTTTGGTGTGTAGCCAGGCATGTTAAAAATATAATAAAAAGGTTGACACTGGCTAAAATATTGTGTTGGACGTTTCGGCAACTGCTGTTGCCTTCCTCAGCAGGGATGAAAAATGCAAAAATCTAACGGCGTCCCGATGGTACACGATGCGTATAAATATAAAATCGCACTTCAAAAGAATATTTTAAAAAATGAAATAGACAATAAAAACGAAGGTCTCCAGAGCACTCTAAAATATTTTTACAAATTCTTTATGTTATTGTAAACGTTTGGAAGTGCTATATGCTCGTTTATAGCGTTCGTATCTCGTAAGGAATGCCAAGCCTCCAGAATAAGTCTTTGTCGCCATGCCGATGATCTGTCAACAATTTCGACGTTCATCAAGTCTATTTGGTGATTGTAGCGCATGTGGTGTTTGGCCAACAAAGAGTTTTCATCTAATGTTGCTATGGCCTTTGAGTGCTCTTTGACGCGTGTTTTTAGCGCGCGCGATGTCTGACCGATGTAAACACAATCACAATCTTTGCATTTGATCTTATATACGATTCCTCTAGAGGCCTCCCTCTCGATTTTGTCCTTTGGTTTTTTAAGTATATTTGAGATTGTCCGAATAGGTTTATGAGCGACCTTAATGTTGAAACCTCGAAGAACCCTCGCGATTTTCTCGGAGAATCCTTTGGCATAGGGCAAAACAACCATACCGCGCTGGTCGGAAGCATTTACTTATTCTGGGAGGCTTGGCATTCCTTACGAGATACGAACGCTATAAACGAGCATATAGCACTTCCAAACGTTTACAATAACATAAAGAATTTGTAAAAATATTTTAGAGTGCTCTGGAGACCTTCGTTTTTATTGTCTATTTCATTTTTTAAAATATTCTTTTGAAGTGCGATTTTATATTTATACGCATCGTGTACCATCGGGACGCCGTTAGATTTTTGCATTTTTCATCCCTGCTGAGGAAGGCAACAGCAGTTGCCGAAACGTCCAACACAATATTTTAGCCAGTGTCAACCTTTTTATTATACTTTTAGCAAATATGTTGTTTGTTTCAATAAATTTTTCGCTGGAAAAGGATTCTGTGGTATTTTCTGCCTTTGTGAATTATAATATCATGTTGTGTATTGAATTTTCGAGCTTAAGGTTGAAATGTGATATGGGAGAAGGTTTTTAGTATTGCTCTGTAAGCAGGAAGGGTTCACAGGCCTGTTGGAAGCGTGCTTGAGTTTCAACAAAATGAGCCCCAAAATCAGTGAAAAATTGTGACGCAGATGAATCATAAAGTAGCTGCTATTTCCAAAATGATGGAATTACCTGGTGATAAATAACGTCGTACGCGTCTTGGAGAGTAAATTTTGACTTTGCATAAACAAGAGTTGGGCGATTGTGATCTTTGTTTTGACTTCGCTCATTTCTGTGTCAAACTTTATAACACTTGACAGAAAAAGAAACTTACAAAAACCGGTATCTTGCCATCATTTGACACAGGTACTTCACTGTTTGGCGAGTAAACATGCCGCGGTAACTTAATCACGGCCGCCCGCTGAATTCCGGCATGTCACTTTCGATTTTGCGATTTATTTGAACGTAGCAAAAATCTCCCAAAATGTTTGTCGCTGATCGTAACTTTTTATATTCTATATTCATGGTTCAAAATTAATATTGTTTTCATGTCGTAAATATTTTACTCTCGATCGACCGTTCCGGAAACTTCCTTCTGCTCTTTCTAAAACTGTGTATCAATAGATATTTGCTTTTGCATCAATGTTTGTTTTGCATAAAGCAAGCTAACAAAATCTGTACTTTGCTGAGTTCGCATTTGTTAGCGTAAATAGTATTTTCGGTCAGATCCTTGTGTTTTAGTAGGGGTTTACTGTTTTTGGTCTCCCATCCTAAAACTAACCCCGCCCGAAAGGGCTTAACTTCCGGTGAATTTTAGTATTAAAAGCATTCAGATGCTCAGAGGGCACACTTGTGGTGAAAAGAAGTTGTGAGGGAACTTGAAAATTATCAACATGTCAGCCCAGAAGCCAATGTTTCTCGCTTCTCTTTTATTTGTTATTCTTCGGAGACTGGAATGCTGTATTTCAATACCACACAATTCAGTGCCTTCTGATTTTCTGTAACACGTACCACAGGCAACCCAGTGTATGCTTCACGGAAGCATCTCGTTAAACGTATTTTAGTATTTAGACGGTAGATATAGGCATATTTTTATCCCCTAAAAATTTTTCATCTGTTCGGATTTCCTAGCTGAAAGTCTAGAAATCAGAAAATTATAGGGATCAAAACTTACCTTTTAGATACTTTGTGCAAGAAAAAAGGCTCACGAATTTTATAGGCGACCTTTTTGGGTAAAAATCCATTTAAAATGTGCTATTATACCAAATTTTAGATGTTCGAAAATCCTAGGACAGGCAGGCAAGCAAGAAATTTTACAACAAATGTTCCGAAAATTCTAGATCTCACATATATTTTCCGAAAATTGACGTTGGGTGCCCCTGAACAAACAGCGGGTTAATCACTCGCATGTGCCTCTCTCTTTCCTTAAGAAACCGCGAACATATACTACTCACACAGAACAACGACCGTTTAAAAACAGTAAACCGCGGCTAAGGACACACTTCGATGACATAAATATTGGAACTTTGCTCGCTTCGCTGGCTTAACTTGAAGAAAGTCCGCCTTGCATACATGTGCGGCCCTGCGAGCTTTGATATGTACAGTTATGTTATCGACTTCTGGTTACACTTTTAAAAACAGTACACCATTTATAGATGGGCAGAAGAAATAAGGAAACACGAGGTTGCTGTTAAAATCTATTTTGGCAACGGCAGAAAAGTCCTCTAATAAGTTTTTAAAATCAGCACATGATAAATTACTTGACTGAAATAAATTACTTTTTAAATGATCTGTTGGTTCACGAATTCAAAGCTGAAAGCATTTCAGGTACAGTGTAGTGAACTAAAACAATTTTTCTGAGAGTGATGCTGGGGCCCGTCACCACTTATGACTGAGTGAAGTTCATTTTCGTTGATGTTGGACCGGTTGAGCATCATTAGGGACAGTGCACGGTCCAATAGCGATATTTCTTGTTTACAAACATTGACGTCACGTTTTTTTTTTATTCAAATTTGCCAACCACGGAACAAAAGAGGTCATTGTTCCAACTGCCAATTAGGTTTTGGTTGGCATATGAATATCAATTGGGTGACGTACATATTGCAGCAGCAATACGGGATTGGATTTGAACATTTTTTAAAAAAGCGTTAAGTGAAGTAAGAAGACTAAACTGAGGCAACCTTTGACCCGTTGGTTTCACTTTGCTTACAAAATTCTGATTTATCTTTTACCACCGCCGTGACGATCATCCCTGAGTACAGTCAAAGGTAGGCCAGTATGACGCTTAGGCCCAGTTCAGACGTCGTACTTCTGCCGTGTGGAACTAAATTCAGGAATTAAGTTCGACAAAAGCACGGCAGAAGCACGGCGTCTGAATCAAACTTTTGAATTAAGTTCGGCAAGCAATTAAGTTCGACAAGCTCTGCCGTGCTACACGACTTTGGCACGGCATTGATTCAAACGTCGTGCTTGTGTCGCGCCAAACAAAATTCATAAATTATGTTAATGTATTTGGCGAGATTGAGTTCCCACGGGGAGTTAGGAGAAGAATTGTTACGAGGCATCAGTAAAGCCTGAATTTGGTTCGACTTTGGCACGGCGTCTGAATCAGAGTTGTTTCCCTACCGTGCTACAGTCGAACCAACTGGCAATTAAGATCGGCACGGCAGAAGCACGACGTCTGAACTGGGCCTTAGTATGCATATGCTGACATACTGCACGCAGGTAAAAACGGGTTTGTCCATCTCTGTGCCTTTGTTATTCATCCCTTTGCATTTGAAAATGTTGTGAGTGATTTGAATTTGCTGAGAGCATTTGGTTTTGATGTGGCAGTTGTGGGCCACCGTATTTGCGTGAACTAAAAGTGAACTAAAAGAATTTTTCTGAGTCATGCTGGGGCCCCGTCACCTCTTATGACTGAATGAATTTATTTTCTTTGATGTTGGACCGGTTGAGCATCATTAGGGACAGTGCACGGTCCAATACTTAGTAACTGAGATTTACATATTGCACCAGCAATACGGGAATCTAATTGGCTTTCTCAGTTTAGTTATTGACTCTGTGGCTACGTCAGTCGGTTACTTATTCATACTTTTTCGATCCTGTTAGAGAGTGCCTCAGGTACGTTTCCAAGCAGGTACTTCGTACTCCACAATCGCCCGGATTGTTGTTGTGTATCATTCTTACCAGCTGACTCTGTGTGGCACCACCCTTCTTCAGAATTCTGATTGAAAACACTTTTTGGATTGCTTTCCTCGTTATGTAGTCTACGGGATATTTCCATTTCCATTTGGGATCAGAACTCAAGTATACACCAAGTAATTTGTAAGCGGACACACATTCAATTGCATCTTTGATACAATACAATACATACTTAATTGACCGCTCCCCATAGGGGCTTTTCAGGGCCAATGAAACACAACAACAACAACAACAACAACAACAACAACAACAAGTTACTGAGGACAATTGGATTAAGTGTAAAGTTGTCATTGTGCATGAAGTTGTTCGTCATTTCCTTACACTTAAGGTTATGTTTATTCAATGGTCTTGTGAAAAATTATGGATGTCCTGCGCAGCAAAATTCAGTAGGTTTAAACTATTGCTTGGGATGATCTCCAGTGCGCCAGCCACTGGCAGTATCAGGAGAGGATTGGGTACTAGCATAAATCAATAAGACTTGGTTCTAGGGGCGATAAAACCCAAACAGATCTTTACCGAAATTACTCGTTGGATGCCCCTGTTGCCAATACGAAGCCCTGACCAACCACTATCAGTATCAAAGCCTCTTTTATTATAGATCGTGAATGTGAAAACTATAGAGTGCTGCGGGTGCAAAACTAGACACAAGGATGCACCTGAAGCGTGAAAATGCACTTATAGGTTTTACTCTGCAAGTCCAGATGAGGGTCACCCAGGGTACTGCTCACATTATCGTGCTCAGCGATCAAGGGCACCCAGTGAGCAAATTAGCCAAAAGCCTTTGAGAGCCATTTCTAGGCTCCTTGTAATGTATAAGAACTGTCTAAAGAGATGTTATCACCTAGAAGAATTTGATCTGTTCGGGTATCTTAGCTGAGAATTGAAGTATCCGAAAATTTTAGGGAATGACCTCTTCATTTCAGAAATTGATGGCTGCGTGAACGTTACCTTCCAAGAACTTCCCAGCAAACCATTTCAATGATTTGTTCATCCAAAACTGCTAGGTGATCGGTTTGATGTTTTAGTAAACACATCTATACTGTAGCTGTTTGGCAACGTACAGGGGTGCTCAGTGGAGCCGATGTACCAAATAGCCGCTCCGCGCGCAGTCTAATGCTGGCTGGGAAGTTTAGTCTCTATACAAATAATTTCCTGGGAATATATTTACGAATTAATTCTTGCTGGCGGTCTTGTGTGTGAATCTATTAGTTCTTGGCTAGAAAATGATCCAGCACCCCCCCTACATGGCTCATGGCTGGTAAAACGTTTGCAAAACGTAATAATTGCCGGTTTTCACTGTCACACCGTCATGAAAGCCATTCAACAAATAAAGTCAAAAATCAAAGAGATAAACTGAGGAAGATGAATATTCAAATAGTCTCGCAAAGGTTCAGGTCTGTGCGATTTTTCGTGCGGGAGATATTCGAAGAATTGTTTACTCAAATTAATGAGGATTTGTATGGAGACGCCATGTTTGTGTCCCTTTCAGGGACACAAATATGGCGGCCGGAAGCTAACAAAAACATATGTCATCGAGTTTTGCTATAAAAAGCCAGTAGTCGTCTTCTGAGGGCTCATAAACATCTATATGAGTACTTATTCTCATACAAGGACTGTTCAGATTGCAAAATCTCAGCGGATAATTCATCTTTTTAACCTACGTGATAGCAGATAGCATTCGACCGTAATTTTAATAGCGTGTCACGCAAAAGATTAGAAATTCAACCTTGCTTTACCAAGAGACGAAAAACCCTATCAAACTGAAAATTTGTAAAAAGACAAGTCTTCAGCTGTTCTAATAACTAACTAAAGTAAAATCTCAAAAGGATTGATAATTCCTTATTTTTTAGTTTTGATGACGTCACGTGAAAACCAAGAATACGCACTTCCGATGTGAACGAAAGTTCATGTACCCAGCGTGACATTTGTGTCACCGTTGAGAACGGCAAACCACGAGGGACGTGATCACGTCCAGCAAAGTGTTCAGCAGCTGCTGTCCGCCCAGGAAGTTATGCTTTCTTTTGTTTTTTTGTCCTAATCGAGTAATCGGCTACTCAACAGATCAGAAACCTTTACGTAAGCCTGCGAAAAAGGTAAGCACCAATTCACTTCTCAGTTTTTATAATCTTTCTGTGAGCTTATTTTTTAACGCCATAGTTTATCCTGGTGCTTCTGATATCTTACTTGCATTCAATCGGGACGAAATCATCTCAGTTAGTTTTCCTACATCTCTCTTCAACTTAGCAATCGAGTTTTTAGATATACCTAGCTTCTAGACCATAATTTGTATACGAATTCTATCAGTGTGAATAACGGACAAAGATTCCGGAGTTATAAAATTATTCCACGACAAATTACGTCGTTCACTATGTGTTGGTCAAGCGACTGACAAATGTGTTTTTCGGAAATTTCATAAGTGGATTGCATGACTAAAATACTGTTTCCATTCCTCTAAGAAAATTAAAAATCTTTTCGAGGACTTCGCTGTAAGCCTGTGGCTTTACAAAATCTAGTGGACTGCAAAATGGCAAAAGCTGTAATAGAAATGATAACATCTTAGGGTAAGCCGGTTTGAATATGGGTTTTAGTGCGTGTATCAGTTTCTTTGGGAGTGACTCAACAACGGAAATTTCATTTTTAACAGAAATGCTTACAAATTACGCTCATACTGAAAGAAAACTCCTTCCGATTTATTGCGATTTTCATAATTCTGCGGAATTCAACTTCAAGTGCCAACGGTCGTTTTGGCTTCCATCAATCAAACTTCCGACGCCAACCCCAGATGACGAAATCAATTAATGCGTGACATAACCCACTAATCATACGATGGAATCTGTACGAATCATTTTACTGAATAATTTCTAAAAACATATCATTATCGTGTTCGAGCTGTGAACGGAACAAAAACTCGAATTCACTTTCCGGAGACGGAGTCGATCTTTCCGGCCATGTTCGGAAATCTGATTGATGCAGGCCAAAACGCAGTTTGGCGCTTAGCGCTTGAAGGTAAGATTCCGCAGAATTATGAAAACCGCAGTAACGGAATAAACTATCTCAAATGGCGGTTGCTTTTGCCAGTATCAGAAATTTTGAGCCAGAGCAATAAGAAACCGCTAGAGTGGAAACGTTGCATAGACGACGCGTCCTCCCTTGGGACACTGAAACGGAAGAATTTTGACAAATCCATTGAGCATGCTAAAAGAGATCATGAAGTTTGCGGCTCGTTTGCATATGAGGGGCTATCCCAGAGACAAAAGGCGCAAAAGACGCCACTGCCCTTCGTCACACGATATCACCCATCAGTGTCTAATAATCAGTCTAATCAGTCGGGACGCAACTAAAGAGAACCTCTAATTTCATTGGACCCCTTTAGGACGCAGCTCTATTGTGTTTTACGTCATGTAATGACAAAATGTTATTTGGATAGAGAATCAAGCTATACTCAGGGAAATATACAAGCCCTCAAAAGACATACTTGTGAGAGCGAAATGTACAACAACATCACGGGAAGTGGGAATTGTGTTTGGTCTGTCAACACCCTGTTTGTCTCGGTAATGTGTTTGTGACTTTTGTAGATCTTGCAAAACATCGGTGATGTGTTTGTCACTTTGCTAGAACTTGCAAAACATCGGTGATATGTTTGTGATTTCTGTTAAGATCTTGCAAAACATCGGGTGATGTGTTTTTGACTCCTGTAGATCTTGTAAAACATCGGGTAATGTGTTTGTGACTGCTGTTAAGAGCTTGCGAAACGACGTCGATGTGTTTGTGACTTTTATAAACCTTGCAAAACATCGGTGATGTGTTTGTCACTTTGCTAGAACTTGCAAAACATCGGTGATGTGTTTGTGACTTCTGTTAAGATCTTGCAAAACAACGTCGATGTGTTTGTGACTTCTGTAGATCTTTAAAAAGATCGGTTGATGTGTTTGTGGCTTGTGCTAACATCTTGCAAATTGAACATCGTCGATATAGAGTTGACTTCTGTTAAGAACTTATAAAACATCCTCATTGATTGGCTATTGGGATGTATTTGTGACTTCTACATATTGAGCTGACTGTATGAAATTGTTCGCCATGTTGTTAAATACGAGAAAACGGTAAACGTTTATAACATCTTACAGTTATCATGGCACAAAGCCATGCAATAAAAGAGCCGTGTAAAATGTAATAGTTTTACAATATACTTTACTCAGTGTCAAGTGAATTCATGATACTCTTGTTTAGACTTCCTGAAATGCGAATCATTATGCTTATGCGTCGAGTAAACATTTGTTGGAAAAGAGAATATTTAAAAAAGTAAGCTTAACTCAGGTTTTACTTCTTGTACTCAATTAAGATGTGCCAGAATAACGTTTTGCTGGGAAGGCTGGCAGGACCTCTACATCTCTAATAGCTGACAAAAGGCAATGACGGAAGTTCTTTCCTGGCTGGGATTATGGTCCTCAATAAAGTTGCTTCCTGGCAAAAGCGATACAATGGACTTAAGCTTGCTGGCGCTGAGGAGCGGCTATTTTTTTCCCAGGAAAGTTAATTATTAAGACAGTATCGCTTGACAGATGTCAGTTTGTTGTTTGGGAGAAAAATAAACCTTTTTTTAAAAATTTGGTCGTTGAGCACTCCTGAACGTAGAACCAAAATTCTTAGAACTGTACAGTTTGACTCTCCGGAACACATATTTCACCAAAGATTATGGTTGGGTGCCCCTGAGCGATGCGGTGCATCGTGCATATGTTGATCCAGTTGATGATGACTGGCAAGAATAATTCAGTGAACTTCCATTTTCACAGGGACTAACTGAGCAATATGGTAGGACCATGTCACTATCCCATGTAATGCAAAACACAAAAACGAGATGTTTTTGCTCTTAAAACGAAAACACATTTTAAATATTCAAGTGCTTTGTTTTCAAATTACGCATGAAAAATCATGTGATTATCCATGTGTT
>NC_090890.1:46153972-46163972 GCF_036669925.1 Montipora capricornis | reverse complement strand
TGCATCAGATTGCATGTAAGAGTACCCAAATTTTCAAAATCTTCTGGGGGGGCATGCCCCCAGACCCCACTAGAAAGTAGCGCCGAAGGCGCTACTGAGGCGCGCTGATTAGTATTCTTGTTCGGCCCCACTTTCAAAAACTGCTAGATCCGCCCCTGATAAGAACCTAATCAGCCTGAATTGTGAAAAACTGTTCTATTATAAGAACCTTTTCAGCCTGACCTTGGAAGTTCTAGGTTCTTATATGCTGGTTTTTACTGTACTTTAGAGTCCGCAATTGGTATTAATGGTATGAAATAAAAACCCAACAACGTCATGAGCATACATGCATACATCGTTTTGCAATTTTATTTTATCAGTCGCTAGCCGAACAGATTTTTGATATGGAAGACGTTTGTGGCCAGTTTCCAAAGGATGCGTATTTCGTGCACGGAGGGAAACCAGTAAGTATTTGCAGTGAAATCTTTTTTTTTTTCTCATGGTTGTTATGTATGTTCAGCTAACGTACGCGACAAGTCTGGTCTATCTCAAAGGTTGTGATTCTTGGAAAGGGGAGGCATGGTAAGTTTGGACTTTTTGATCAATTTTTAATCCAGTCGAAAATTTCAGTACTTGGCCGTCTGTGTGTTGACGTTCGTGCTCAATTATCTAGTGGAATTTTCTTAGGGTATCAGCTACTTATTACAAAATTGAGAAAATAATGGAGTTCACTGACTTTGTTCTGGCGGAAAGGGCATCCAAAAATAAATAAATAAATAAAAAAATGAACGAATACATTACCCTACAACAAGACGAAGCCTAATCGGCTTATTGATCGAACACTTTAGAAGTAAACTTTTAACAGAAAGAAAAGTTTCTATGCGTAGAGTTTTAGGGAAATGTGTGTTTAAATAAGTTCATGCCACTAATGAACAATGTAAACAGTAGAGCTTTTACACAACTAGTGTCTTTGTAAGCGCTTTATTTCTTCTAAACTACTCCCGAAATTTAAAGGGAGGAAGAAAAGAAGAATTATATAAACTTTAAGTATATTACTATTTAAATGATATCTATTCATTTCATCATAGCTGATAAGCAGAGCATGTACATGGGCCACCGACCGTTTTTTCGCAGATAAATAATTATGCTAAGGAGGCTAACTAAGCAATCTTCATTCACCGCCGCCAGGTTTACCTACAGGTTTACTCATGCCAGCGAGTAGTCTCAATGTAGGACGTGGCGGAGCATTGCAACACTTCTTAAGTGTACGGTCGACACTGATGCGCGAACACTTAAAGAGCCAAAGTGCTTAAGGAGGTCAACATTCTTATAATAGAGTAGAAATCCAATTAGATTTTCCTTCGTTTCGTTCGTTAGTTTATTCATCCATTCGTTCCTTTGTTTTTTCCTTATTCTCTCATTTAATGAAGCATCTCCATGCATGAAGGTGCACGCCAAGATAACCACTGTCGTAGTTTTTGTTCCTTTATCTGCTTATATTCATGATTCTATGTTTTATGGTCACTGAATACTTTATAAAATGAGTCCCGCAAATTGATTTATTAATTACTTCACATCCTTAACACAGGTCGTTCTCGATAAACCATTTCAAGAACAGGGTATTGTTGGTGATTGCAATATTAAGGTGCTACTTCGCTTGCGAGGAGGAGGAGGAAAAGAAGGCGCTAGAGAAGGAGAAGAAAGCGAGAATGCTCCCCAAACAAATGAAGTCGAACTGCAAGGTACTTCCTACTCTTCAATGTGTCGAAGACTGACCTTATCAGCATAAAGATACTCTTTCCATAACGAATGTGTATTAAGCGCACCGTCCTTAAGCGGTCAGTTTTCAAAGTCCCGAAAATTACTTCCCTTAATTACTGTAATTTTGACTTCTTTGAAGCAGTCGCGGTCACCATTTGCGGAGTCCCAACGGGACTTTTTCTCCCAAACAAATATAGTTGAACTACAAGGTACTTCCTATTCCTCAACTTGTCGAATACTGACTTTATTAGCATTAAGACACTCTTTCCATAAAAAGTCTAATTCTAATACGTATTTGTATATGTTGAAGAACAGATCCTAATTTTGGCTTTGAAATGTTATGGATTTAAAATTAAATGGTTAACGCTTCTGGGATATTCACAACAATGCTAACTTTAAATCAGAATCTGTCCGATTCAATCTGCAGCACTTAGCGTCAAACTCAACAACATTGCGGATGGCAAGCCAGAGGAGATCGAAGTTGAAGTGAGAGCCCTGCACTCCAAAATTGATTGTCTGGAAGATACGTATGCCAAGAAAGAGCTTTTAACTAAATTGACCGCTGTGGCAATAAGAGGACTACAGGAAGACTTGCAAAATCTTCTCAAAGAAAATGGCCTAAGTGACATGGCTTTACAACTTGACTGTGATTACACAACGAGGCAAACTGACCTTGCCAAAAAGCTTTACCAGGCCCAGAAATATGAAACGAAGCAAGATGAGTTGTACATGGTGCTGTCTGAAAAACTTCTCCCAAAGCTTGAAACACTTGGTGCCCTTGTTACTAACGATATCGAAGTTGAAGGTCAGAACGGCTGGGTCGAACAACTGATCAAGATAAGCCCTTCTCTAACTAGGCTTCGCAGGATGAATTACAGCGACCTAGGCAACTTAATGAGAGGAGCGACTAATGGAGACCGTTCAGTTGTGGAGAATTTGTTTGCGGAAGGATCTGAAATCAGAAAGCAATGTAAGCAATATGGCATTGGACTTAAAACCGCAGAAAAGCTTGAAAGAAAAGGCGTCGAATCGGCAAGCGATATGTCAAAAGAGCAACTGCTAGAAATAATTGAAGAGGCAGGCAAGGAAGAAAAACCCTCAACTTTAAAGAAAATGTATTTTAACGAGAGTAGCGAACGTGCCACAGAACGGAAGGTGCAAGACGAGAAGATTGAGCAGAATAAGAAAAGAATTGAAGAGGCAAAGGGGCTTGCTCAAGAAGCGCATACGATTACCCAAGAAGCTTCAGAGAAAAGTAAGAAGGCGTTTCAGGAGAAAATGAAGGAAATTGCCGGCAAGTTGGGTCTACCAGAAGGATGGGACAAACAGGAAAAGGATGATCCAAACGCCCTTTTGGAGCAGCTAAATAGAGAGATCAAAATTGCATCAGATTCTCTGGCAATACCGCCTTATGTCACAAATGAAGATATTGCTTCAGCGGCAAGCGGTGGACTGGCACTTTACGGTATCCTGTTTGATGATAATAACATAGAAGGTTTCTCCGAAAGCCCACCGTTCCCGTTACTTAAGAAACCAGAATATGTGGAGTGGCTAAGCCCAGCTCTTGGATTTCAAGTACGGTTCTTCAAATCAACCGAACAGCAAGCATCTACCAAATTTTACAAAACGGCGAAATCTTCCGGTCTCAGCATAGCCGCTTCGGTTACAGGTAGTGGTTGGGGATTTCATGCTAGCGCATCTGGTGCCCATAGTAGTCAAAGCAACCAAGACACTTCAACAAAGAAGCAGAGAAACACAACTCGCGCAACTGTTACCCAGTACATTTCTCAACCAACCAAGGCTTTCCGCATCCCCCTGGAAGACATGGAGCTGAACTATGAAGCTAGAGGTCACGCGAAAGAGGTAAAGGACAAAGAAAGCGCTGAGAATTTTTTGAAAATGTATGGATCACACGTGCCAAAGGGTGTTCACACTTTGGGTGGAATATTCTTCCGAAACCTGGATGTGAACACTGAAAGAGAAGCAAGTGTATCAGAAGTAATGATGGCAGCAGGCAAGCAATTTGACACCGAGGTCTCAGCCGGTTACAGTGGTTTGGGAGTCTCTGTTGGAGGCTCAGTGAAGACAAACTCAATCGAAATAAGTAGTTCTACTGATGCTTCATCCACCGAGAACGTGAAATTCATGTCAGAAATGACTGTACAAGTGCTAGGACCACCAACTACAAACCCGGAAATGTTCAGTCAATTACTACAAAGCAACAATGCAACATGGTATGTGATTGATCGCGGAAATCGTGCTGCTCTTGTTCCAGTGTGGGAGCTGATGGCTGATCTGAAAGAACAAGCAGAAATTCTTAAAAAAGTGTGGAAAGGGATTCAGGAGAAAAGGGTAAGAGATTGAAGCAGAGACGAGAAATAAAATGGGGTCCTTAGGGAAATGATATGGCTCTTAGGTTCCTGGTTTCGAAACAATTGTTTTGTTAGCAAGAGCTGGGAAAAAAAAGTAAATCTTTGTTTATAGTGAAATTGCATTTAGCTATCAAACTAGTTCACAGGCAACCCAGTTTTAATAATCTCGCTCCGGCGAAGGGCTAACGCTCGAAACGTCAACTTTCCAAATCTTTCACGGTGGTTATTTGACCTTTATCAACTCGTTTGATAAAATCAGTTTCTGTTAATAATCTGAAAGTCTAGGCAATTCAAACTTAACAGGAACATGATTAAAAACCCCAAGTGGCAGGGGGCAACTAGTGTGCTATTTACAAAGCGTGGTGGAGTTGAACCTGGGACAAAAAGTAAAGTAAAGTGGTGCATTTATATAGCGCCCTTATCACTAACGTCTCAAGGGCGCTTTACAATGATCAGTTTACCCCCAGTGGACTGGAAGCATATACAGGCGCAAATTGCAGCCGCTTCTAAGCAGTCCATGCATGCTCGTACTCATTTTAGCGACCTCGGAAGGATGGAAAGCTGAGTGAACTTTATCGGGAAAGAAGGTCGCCAAATATTCCAGTCTCGGCAGAACCGGGAATGGAACCCGGACCTTAGGGTTGGAAGGCAGAGATCTTACCACTGCCCCAACCCCTCCGCTCTGGAGGAGGAAACAAATCCAAACCTGGGGCCCGTTAGAAGGGGAATTGAACCCGGGGCAACCACTGGACCACCCCACCTCCCCAAGCTGTGGGATACGAAAAACTAGAAGTAGGATTTGGATTAAAATGAGGCCTTGGATCGAGGTCCATGTTGACGACAGTGTCTAACCCGGTTCACTTGATTGCAGGCCAAGGAAAAAGCAGAAATTCTAGAAAAGGAGCTTCAGGAGGAAAGGGTAAGGGATTACAAGTATATATGACATTTTTATCATTCTAACTGTGGCGGTCTAGCTCATGAGGTTCAAGAGAAAAGAGCGACGGATGCTAAGTATACCGATGACAATTTATTATGAACTTAACAGGGTCTCCTGAATGAAAGAACATGGGTTTTAAGGTTCTTGGAACGGGACTTTGAATGATAAAAGGGGTTATGGGAGTGGGATAATGCGGGGAGAAATGTTTTATTAGCAAGACCTGTGGGGTATTAAAAACATAGACGTGAGATTTGGAACAAAATAAGTCTTTGGGAATGGGATTGTTACAGAATTCCCCCTGGTCCAGTACCATCTTTTAAAGACCATCTAAGCTGCTTGTGACTTGTTTGCGAATAAGGAACAAGCAGAAATGCATTAAAAAGTTGAAAAAGAAAATTAGAAGGAAAGGGTAGAGGATTGAAAGGATATTTAACACTTTTTATATCAAATTTACTAGTTCCTGGATTTCCCTTTTTGTTTTTTCTTTTTTACCTGCAATCGGCGTCAAAATTGTTGAGACACTCCCCTTCACCCCCGTGATAATGTTGTGTTATTTTCTGTTTCCTACGAGCCTTGTCAATAGTGGTACAACATTGATTAGGGGGGAGAGGGAGGGGTATCCCGGAAAAGTACTTTTTGGACTACAGTGTGCTCTGTTGGCAAACTGTCTCAACTAATTTTGTCGCCGATTGTAGAATGTAACAGCCCTTCCTCCTAAGAAAACAAAATCAATGTTTGGAGAGCAGTTTTTTCCGGCCGGGAATGTCCCGTAATAGTTAACTGGTCTGAAAATATTTTGGTGGTTGAATTCCATTTGTGTTAAAAACAAGAGGCTACGGGTAGCCTACTCTTTATTGGAAGGAATTTTAACCGATTTCCTTTAAAATTCACAGTATTTCTGTGATTTGTTTGTCACAATATCTTGGTCAATGTCTAGTTCAATTCCGTAGTCCGAAGTTTAAAAATCCAAAGTCCACATTCTGTGACCCCACCATATGGTTAAGTGCGATCGTGCAATAGTTATTCACATTTAAAACTGTTGTTAACGGCCGTTGACTCCAATCAAAACCAGTAAACAGATGCTGTACAAGTTTCTACAATAATATTTTTAAATATTTAACACTTTTTCTTAACAATAGCAGGAGAATGATAAAAACTAGACGCTCCGTGAGCTTAAATTGGCCTTAGCTTTCGTAGTACGAAAACTTTTCTTGGTCATTAATCTTTCACTGAGAATTGGAAATTCAGAGTTTTATATAAAAACTGTCATTTTTTTCTTCATCTGTCTTTTGGCTTGCCTTTTATTGTTAACTCCCGGCTTTTTCGGTACGTTTTGGTGCAAACCTCAAGCCAAAAAAAATTGATCTCGCATCAGATTAGACTGAAAAGAAGAGGAATTATGAAGCGGAAACAACATGTTCAGTTCTTCCTTAGTGTGTTGAATAAACGTTTGCTTAGTGCAACTGCAAGACATCCATGACATGCAGGAAAACGTCTATCACAGCAATTTGCAGTTACTTTTTTTGGAGACTATTTAACTTCAAGAAGAAACGAGTGAGCTTAACTCAAGAGGGTGTTTTGTTATCTCTGAACTGAATTTATTACCAAAGCTTAAAAATGTAAAAGACCTCAAAACAGGACAGAACATTACAATATAACTCAACGTGTGAATGTGTGAGTCAAAGGGCCACTGCTGGCACGACATCTGGGTGACCCTTCAAATGGTCTACATGACCCCCCACTTGAAACAACTAACTGGAACGCTCTTTTTCAATACCACACCACCCAGGGCCTTCTGTTTTTGTGTAACACAATCCACAGGCAGCCCAGTTTACGTTCACGGGGCGTCTAGTTTGATTTACATCTGGTCTGCCAAAATTTGGAGAGAAACGGAAGTAACTCAATTTTTCGGCGAATTTTCATCGATAGGCCGAATTTGTAGGGTGGTCCACATTTGACCCATTTTGTCCGCGTGATGCCTCAAAATGAGTTTTAAAAATGGGCCCATTCAATTAATATGGCGTCTTCGAACTGTAATAAGGGATACATGAGGTATTTTCCTGGAACTGGGCCTGTACTGAACGTTGTTGGTACGTTTTTCACTGCGGACTCGTTCTATTTCGCTTTGCTTTTAAATGATTTTTCCTATTATTTTTAATATTCGTTGAACAGGTAAACCTTTGCTCGTGCAAGGGATGGTGGTTGTGAACCCTAATACAGCTTTCAACTGATTCAAAGGAGTGCTGATTAATGTGTTGACTTTCATAAAATTTAAGTTTGAAAAGTGTTCTCAAAATTAATGCACAACTGACGCACAAATTATCTCCTTCCTGCTTCGGTGGGGAGCTGTAAATTTCTGGGGATGGGATGGAAAACACGAGTTAGGAGAATTCCCGGCCGAGTTGCAGTGGCACCAAAACAAAACCGCAAATTTGTTGCTTCTGTGGTTCCATTGCGGTATATTGTGCCCAATGTTGTGTATTTGATGGTTAGTGAGAATTCGTTGATGCTCATCTTTCCATTTCCTTATTTATATTTTACTTGTTGAAGCTTACCGACAGCTACAACTAAGCTCACAAAAATATTTTCCCACATAGCCTGCGCCCTGTCCGCAATCCTTGAGCATTGGTACGTACACCACAAAACCTGCCTCCTTGTTTTCATAGGTTCGAAAAGCATTCATTGTCAATTTCGATGACAAATAAGAATGAAGCAGAAAAAGACAGTGTAAATCGGTTTAGCAGTCATTACCAGTAAGCAGATGTCCTATCAGGGGACTATTTTTTATTTCTGCAAACTAACTTAATGGCATTAAGGTGGGCAAAGGAACGGGAGACCTGTGGGATTTGACATTTAAATATTGGATTTGGAACATGATAGTGTGTGGGAAATGAGATTGCTTCAACGGAGCTTTCAGAACTACTTTGTAAGATCGTCTAACTCGGTGCTCTTGGTTGCAGGATAAATACACCTATCCATTCTACCCTATTGACGGAAAAGTTCACCACGTTGAAGAGGAATTGTGCATCGATTTGGCAAGTTTAGGAGTTCCTGACCAGGCCACTGAAGTCATTGTTTACGCTACAATTTTTATGTCTAAAGATTATCCCGATTTACGTATACTTGGATTAGCTGATTCCTTACCGAAACCTGGGGTTGAGCTGATCGTAAGCACCAACAGTCCTAACGGCGTGATTGAGAGAAAGGTCTATTGTCGTGGTGATGCGGAAGTTCCGTCTTGTAATTCAGAAAACATTTCACTTCCTGTACCAAGCAATGGCGATAGAATTGTGCGAAGCTATTTTAAAAATCGGAGTCCGTTCATTTCAGTGGCCTCTGTTCAAATTGTGGGTTATTACCGCAAGTGATAAGACATACGGTTAAACCGTTGGCGATTCCAGTGTCTAAGGTGTCATCGTTACTAGATGCTGGGATTCAAGGGTGACGGCTTGTTTCCATTTGTGGCTTGTTAGATGTCTTTGGTGTAATGTCGTGGCCACAAGTTTTATATATTGTAAGACTTCAGCTGATTCGAAGCTGATATAAAAGTGTGGTACTTAATGTTATTATATGGCATGAATGTTACGGCTGTAGATGTCTGCTTTGATTCATTCCAAATAAAATGGTTTTCATTTGGATTTGATGCGGACCCACGGGCCAAGTACAATGCCTGATAAAGCACTGAACAGAAAAACACCCGCTGCAAATGAATGGGCACCCATCATCATCATATCATAGATGGATAGATAGATGACCTTTATTTAAAGTAATTAAGATCGTAAAGTAAATCATAATTTTGTAAGATATAATATAACTAAAATATTAAGCATAAAGTTAAAAGTATTTGCAAGATTGTCAACCAATAAATTACGAGATTATTAACTAATAATTATCATTTAAATAGTAGAATCAAACTTAATTCTACCAGAAACAATATCGCTTAAATTATGCATAGGTAATCATACAGTTCTTGTCGACTAATAGATCAATTGTACATAAAATCGGCATTTCTATACCGCGTAGTTGAGGCGGAGGTAGTGTCAAATTTAAAATCCTTAAAATAATCTTTTGTTCTTATTAGATTCCGGTCTTTATTGCGTAAATGCGAATTTCCGTTCTCGTTAAAAGAGATCGTATTCCATAGAACGGTGCCCCTGTAAGCCAGCAAATCCTTCATGAATCTAGTTTCGAATCTTGGTACTGATAAGCAGTCCCCACCCCGTAATGTATACCTGTTAACTCTTTCTATGTAAATATTATTAGACAACAATTCATGCAGGCCCTCGTTGTATGTTTTAAAGAGAATCTTAAGAATATCTAATTTGTAATATACGAAAATTGTAGGCCACCGATCATAGGCAAGCACCTCTTTTGAAGGCATGTCTCTTGGTAAGTTAAAGATGATTCGAGATGCTATACAACAAAGTCTTTCAATCGAATTGAGTAGATTTGAGTTACAACACGCCCCCCACAGAACAAGTCCTTATTTCACACAGGGTAAAATAACTTTAAAGTAAAAGTCCCGTAAAACGCTTTTTGGCAAGAATCTAGATTGTTTTAACAAGTCCAGTTTGGTAACAAAACTCTTCTTAACACCCTTTACATATATATCCCAGTTTAACATGTGGTCAACTGTCAAACCTAACACGCAAGCTTGTCACCCATTTTATACTGGAGTCGCTCAAAAACACGGGGCAATCGGCCCTATTGGGTTTCCCCTACAAAGCAGCATTGCTTCACTCTTTCCTAGATGGGGTGCCACAACACCAGTCGTAAACATCCTGCCATGCCCTGTTCAACCTAGCGATGGCCTCGTCTGCCACCTATGCAGAAGACCGTTGTGTCGTCGGCAAACATGTATAAAGACCCCGATTGGATAGATGACGGCAGATCATTTGTTAATAGGGTCGGTCCTAGCACTGATCCTTGAGGTATCCCCATCGATGGCGGG